>NW_016107356.1:8337169-8377641 GCF_001604975.1 Cebus imitator
GCAAACCACACTGCCAGGTGTGTTCCTATGCAACAATTTTGCATGTTCTTCACATGTACCCCAAAACCTAAAATACAATAAAATAAATAAATGGGGAAAAAAAAATAAAAAAAAAAAATAAAATAAATAAAACCAGGTCCTGGGCAAGTCAGCCAATCTGCTGTCCAAGACACTCACAAGGCTGAAAGAATAAGACGTAGCATCTTGTCTCCTCAGGAGGACAGAAGCTACATTTATAAAGCAGGCCCAACAGAGAGAACTGGCTTAAATTTGAGCAATGCTTCACTCCACCACAAATGGAAATTTGATCTCAAATAAAGAACCTACCTCAAGGCTGTTTTGGAGCCTTTTAAATTTCTAACTTATATAGAGAGTTCATTTATTGTTTTGGTGATTTCTAATTTTATTGCACTTTGGCCAGTGAATAGAGTCTATATGAAATTAACTTCTTATTTTTATTATTTTTTTGAGACGCAGTCTCACTCTGTCACCCAGGCTGGAATGC
This sequence comes from Cebus imitator, assembly GCF_001604975.1. NCBI lineage: Eukaryota > Metazoa > Chordata > Mammalia > Primates > Cebidae > Cebus > Cebus imitator. Next base: position 8,337,675 of record NW_016107356.1, read on the forward strand.
AGTGGCACGATCTCAGCCCACTGCAACTTCCATCTTCCGTGTTCAAGCGATTCTCCTGCCTCAGCCTCCTGAGTAGCTGGGATTACAGGCACCCGCCGCCATGCCCAGCTATTTTTTGTATTTTTAGTAGAGACAGGGTTTCACTACGTTGTCCAGGCTGGTCTTGAACTCCTGACCTCAGGTGATCCACCCACCTTGGCCTCCCAAAGTGCTGGGATTACAGGCGTGAGACACGGTGCCCAGCCGAAATTAACTTTGGTGCATGGTCAGTTTTTATAAATGTTCCTCAATTGCTTAAGAAATGCATATTGTCTAATTTGGGAGTGCGGAGTTCTAGAAAAATCCCTTGGTAATGTATATTTAATTTTAATGTCACTGACCTATCGACTACATATTGAGAAACACAAAATATCTCACTAAAGTGGATTTGACTATTTTTTTGCAGTTCATTACATATTTCAATGCTACGTTATTAGGTACATGTAAGTTTATCATTAGAATATATTTTTCATGAATTTAACCTTTTTTCATTATGAAATGATGCTTAGTTATCTCTAGTCATGCTTTCTGCCTGAAAGTAAATTTTGTCTGCCCTCTATTTCTATGCTTGTCAGCTTTTTAAAAATTCAACTTTGATTAATATATCTTCTTCTGTCAGCTCTCAATCTTTGTGCAAGATGTTTTTGTACACAACCCATAACTGACTGTGGAGTATTTTTTTTAGCCTAGTCTCATTCTGTCTTTAATGGCAAGTTTGGTCTACCTACACTTATTATTACCGGTCTGTCTGATTTTAACCATCTTATTTTGTGCTATATGTCAAACTTTCTTTGTCCATTCTTTATTTCTCCTTTCCAAGTGTCTAATCAGATTGATCTACTTTTCTTCATTCCTTTTCTTTGTTTCTGTATTGCTTTGGCTGTTTGACATTCTAATTTTCTTTCTTGTTAATCTTTACATAAACTCTAAGTTTAATCACCAAATTTATCCTTTTCCCAAATAATGCAAGTAATTTAGAAAGCGTATTCTTGAATCATCCATCTCTGATTTTACAGGATAATGTTGCCTCATTTTTTTACTCCGCCGAATCTTCTACTCCCTACTTAGGAGGCTGTGGTTGTCATTTTACAGCCATTTCTTTCTAGATCTACCCTCACCTTAATCACTTTCATTGCTCTCATTTCCTTCCTGTATCTCACTCCCTTCTTCTAGGATCCATTTTTTAAATTGAATATTGTGTTACTTTATGAAGTAAGGTTCATTTAGCAACAAACTCTCTTTTTGACTCCTTTTTTATGTTCTTCCTTAATATTTAAAAAATCTATTTATTTTATGCCTTTATCCAATACTTTATGTAACCTTCTTGAGGGTTTAATCACATTCATTGTTTCTGTTAAATCTTGAGCAGGAGAGGTTCTTTCTTCAGCTGTATTTTGTAATTTGGGGTGGCAGAGTCATCTTTAGCAGGTCTTTACCTGCAGGAATTCTGTACAGCATAGGTTGAAGACATGCCTCTCCATGAAGATTTCGTATTTACATCTGCCAGGTTTCCCAGATTATCACTAGCCTGTGACCATTTTTGCGTATTAATTTCTCCGTCTGAGAGTTGCTGGCACCCACGGTTGTGTGTGTGGGGTGGGGACGTGAGTAACAACAGGCTCAGCTCCAACTCCCTGCCTTGTGCAAGCCCAAGTCCTCATTCCTTGCCCCTAGCTGAACTTTAAAACCCAACTCTCTGCATCATAGCCACTACGACAACCAGGTGCCAACATAAGAATGCGATGCTCTGTTCTCACTTTTCTCCTTATTTTTGTCCTAAGAAGTTCATGGACTTTCTTCCCAGTTCAGCTGTGCATTTAAAAGGACAGTAAACTCTATACGGCAATTCTAGGTGTTTTGCAAAAAGAATGTGATTTACGTTCTTCTATAATAATTTCTCTACTTTACTAGAACCAAGAGTCCTCTCTGCATACTTCTTACCTGTTTACTTTGAATAGTTTTCATTTTTAATGCAGCCTGTCATCCTAACTCATGCTAGGCTTTACTTCATTTATTAATCAATTGCCAAAAATTTCTTATACAAATTGTATAACCCTCTATGAAAAGAGTCATAAACAGTAAGAAAGAGTGCCTGTCCTCAACTCACTGGAGAATCTACAATTCTGTGTATTTAATTTAAAAATACATGACTAAATTATTTTCGTTGGGCTCTAAACATAGCTTTGTCATTCTGACACACCAATTTATTTCTCTGGATGAAACCATTCTCAACTAATTATCTTGTTTTTGGATAATGACCTTTATTTTTCTTTGTTTTCTTTTGTTGTTGTTGCCTCCCATTAGTTATTCCATGACAGCACTGCATATGCTCCTCATGTTTTAGAAATGCAATGACTTGTTCCATTTAAAGGTTTCTCCCCGCCTGGGTTTTGTTTCTTTGTCCTCTCTTTAAATGTTGTTATCGCCAGAGTTTCATCCTTGGTCTACCCCTCTCCTTTCTATCCATAGATATCTTTGGGCGTTCTTATTTGCTCTCATGTTTGAACAACAACATGCATGCTGTATTATTTTCCTAGGGCTGCTGTAACCAAGTGCCACAAGATGGAGGACTTAAAAACAACAAAAATTTATTGTCTCATAGTTCTGGAGTTTCGAAGTTTGAAATCCAGGCATCAGCAAGGCCCTGTTCCCTCTGAGGCTGTGGGTAAAGTCCTTGCTTGCCTCTTCCAGCTCTGGTGCTGTCCAGCAATGGAATGCTCCATTGCTTACAGGTGCATCAGTCCAACCTCTGCCTGTCTTCACATGGAGTTCTCCCTCTGTGTTTCCATATCATCTTCCCTCTGTGTGCATTAGCATTTCTATTTTAGTGAGTTTTGTTATTTAGGTGTTTGTGCATAGCACGAATTTAAACAGAAGATTAAAGAAGCACATCTCATCATATCGACAGAGTGGAAGAGATTCGAGGGTGTGTTCAGGGATGTAGCAAAGAAAGAAGAAGACACATGTCATTTCACCAGCGGGTTCTTATCAGACCTGAGAATAGGCTCTGATCTCAGCCAATTGTGCAAGTGTCCCTGGGAGAGTCATTTCACCTCTCTCAGTCTTGGCTCTCTCATGTTAAAGGAAGATTTAGACCACCGAATTTCACCTTTTCATAAATTTCCAAATCTCTCCTTTCTGTAAGGATGCCAGTCATTTTATGAGGCTCACCCTAATGACCTTATCTTAACTTGATTAAATCTCTATTTCCAAATTGATCTTATTCCAAATAAATAAGGTCACATTCTAAGGAACTGGGTGGTAGGACTTCAGCATATCTTGTGAAGAAGGCACAATTTAACCTGTAACAGACACCACTGTCTGCCAGTCTATAGCTCGAGTCCCCAGGGAGCTCTTGCAAATGCCAGACCCAAATCTAAAGAGAAGAGCTGCACCTTTTTTTGAGATATTACTTTATCCCAGGTACTGTTTAACCATGTTACACATATTGCTATATTTAATCCATATAGCGCCACATGAGGTAGGCATTATGATCATCCAACTTTGGTGGTGAAGAACCTGAGAAACAGCAAGATTATGTAACTTTCCAGATCCTACAGTTAGTACATGGCAGGGTTTAGAACTCATGGCAGAGTTTAAACTCAAGTGCTGTGACTCGGTAAAAAGGACTTTCCATCCTGAGCTCTAGGCCCACCACACTGCCTGGCAGGGGTCCCAGAAGCATCTCAAACACAGGGTGAACCAAACTGAAGTCACCTATTTTAAACACTTTTTGTGTGTATTCATTAACACCTACCCAGCTGCTCATGCTAAATCTAAGTTGTCTTCAATTCCATTCTTCTCTTTGACTTTCAAGAAAAACAGATAACATCATTAGCACTGCAGAAATGCAAAAGTTAGCCATGGGCAACACAGTAGATTATTTTGCAAAATTCCCTCTCCACCTCTTTTATTTGCTTAAGTCTTCTTTGAAAAGGCTCTTGCAGGATGTCTACAACAATTTAACAAACATATTTTCTCATCCCATTCCTTGTGTTACTTCCCTAATTATTTCTGTCAGGGCAGCAGAGGAACTCAGACTCTGGAGTCAGAAAGAACTGGGTTAGAATCCCAGCTCTTCAAAGGATTGTGACATCTTGAGCAACTCTCTTAGCATTCCTAGTTTCAGTTTCTTTCCTATAAAGTGAAAATGATAATGAGTACCTACGTCATAGGGTGGTCGCATGATTTAAATGAAATAATACCTTTGCTACGAAGTGCGTGTCCAAGTGCCTGACAACAGTGCATACTCAATAGAAAGTAGCTGTCATTGCTTTTTTTAAAAAATGATTTCAGCGTCACATTTAACCCGATGGCACTTTCCTCAACCACTATTCAGCTGATAACTTTAAAATACATATAATAAACTTTGATGTTAGCATTTCTATTTTAGTGAGTCTTGTTATTTAGTTGTTTGACTGTGCATAGCACAAATTTAAACAGAAGATTAAAGAAGCACGTCCCATCATATCGACAGAGTGGAAGAGACCCTCGGGTGTATTCAGGGATGTGGCAAAGAAAGATGAAGACACATGTCATTTCACCAGCGGGTTCTTATTAGGTCTGAGAATAGGCTCTGGCCTCACTCAGTTGGGCAAGCGTCCCTGAGGGAGTCATTTCACTTCTCTCAGTCTCGGTTCTCTCATGTTTAAAGGAAGACTGCACTGAGAACACCAAGAGTCCTGCAACCCCTGTGAGGCTGCAGTTCCCGCTAATTAGATCTAGATGACCGTTAACTCGATAAATCACGTTTACTCTCCTCCACACAGAATCCAAGTGCTGGCTATGTTGTCTGGTGATTGAGAACACAAAAGACATGATCACCAGCTCACTAAACTTACAATCTTAAATAACAGACAGGCTTATACATAACTCATGCTAAGCGGATTGAAAACATAATGCGTCAGCCATCAGGGCTTGGTAGGAGGGTATATTCTATGACTTGTTATTCAAGCTGGCTTTCAAAGTCCAGCTTGGGAATGTCAATATTTGGGGAGGATCATGTGAAACATATGCAGTCCTCTACCACTCCAAGACCTCAAAATCCCTTCTTTACATGAAACCAGACTGCCAAAGACGCATGCTGGGTGTCTGCCCTCTACCTATGCTGAGTTCTTCGCTAATGTAACTCAGCGCTTATAGAGGATGTCACAAGAAATAGGCTGTTGAAATGCAGTGCCGCAACAGTGGTAAGAAGATGGTTGGTGATCGGGTCTAAGGCCCCAGTGGCCCCAAGGGATCCTGCTTTTAGGATTTCACACTGAGATAAACATTGCCTTCCCTGTGAAACTTATTTTCTGAAAGGGAAAATTATTTCCCCAAATAACTCTCTTTATTTTGGCTACCAGGAAGCTCAAAGCAGTACTAGAAACTTAAGTATAGCATCTTGGGCAAGCCTGTGGTCAAAATGGCTGCACCCTTTCCCTCTCCTGCCTCATTTGTATTTTTAAACGCCTGAGTACTGATTCCTAATTTCTATTTGATAAGTAGTTTGGGCACATACCCATCAGGAGTTTAATTCACAAGGCATCTCAAATCCTTTGCAGAATACCTATATTTAAGTAAGTACATAGATGCATTAGAGAATACAATATGAAGCAAAATCAAGTGTGATACAGACACAGGGAGGGGAACATCACACACTGGGGCCTGGAGGGCTGGGGACTAGGGGAGGAATAGCAGGGGGTGGGGAGGTTGGGGAGGGATAGCATTAGGAGAAATATCTAATGTATATGACTGGGCGATGGGTGCAGCAAACCACTACCATGGCACATGACACCTATGTAACAAACCTGCATGATCTGAACATGCACCCCAGAACTTAAAGTATAACAAATAAATGTAAAGAAAAAAAATGAAGTGTGATAACAAAGTCATTGGTAAAATGTCCTAAGAGAAGTGATTAATTTGCCAGAGGATCAAGCATGGCTCCCTTGATTTCAAAGATGTCTGGAAGTATAAGAAGGGTTTGTCAGCAAAGAAAGGAGGAAGAGCATTCCAGAGAGGGACCACAGGGACAAGGACACCAAGTGGTGAAAACAGCATATGAGTTTTCACCATACTCACATGTGGCAGAGGAAAACGGCGGAGGCTGCAAAAGGCTTTCTGAATCACATCATCATGGGTCTAAATGAAGCTTTTCTTGATTCGTCCTGTTTAAACTGATCTCCATTCCTCAGATGTTCTGAAACACTGGTCTGAGTCATTCATTTAAGCTCTCAATCATATATTCTTCTGTCTGTCAAAAACTACTTACCACACATGGGTGGGTCTTAGCTACTTCTGACAGCCTTAGATCATCCTCAGTGGCAAAGAGTAATGAGAAATCAATGAACGCTTTCTTTTTCTTTTCCTTTCCTTTCCTTTCTTTTTCCTTTTTTTCTTTTTTGAGATGGAGTCTTACTCTGTCACCCAGGCTGGAATGCAGTGGCGTGATCTCAGGGCACTGTAACCTCTGCCTCCCAGGTTCAAGCAATTCTCCTGCCTCAGTCTCCCAAGTCGCTGGGACTATAGATGCGCACCACCACGCACCACTAATTTTTGTATTTTTAGTAGAGATGAGGTTTCACCATGTTAGCTGGGCTGGTCTTGAACTACTGACCTCGAGATCTACCTGCCTCAGCCTCCCAAAGTGCTGAGATTACAGGCGTGAGCCACTGCACCCAACCACACTTTCTAATTGAGTAGAAGGAACCTAGCATGGGGATCTGAGTAAGACACAAATCATGCAGCTTCAGGCACACGTGTTAGGTGAGCAAGAAAAGGTGATTTTAAGTCTCATTTGCACTTTTATTCATGGTGAATGGAACAGAGTAAGAGTTTAATGAATTAATTAATAAAGAAGAAAGTGAAGAAATAAAGTGAAGAGATGAATGTGGCTACTCTCTATCTCTGAGATTACTGATTATCACAGAGGTCTATGCTCAAAGTGAGTTATTTTAAAAATAAAAGCAGAGAGATTTGAAAAACTCAACACTTCAGCACCTATTTTAGGGAATGAAAACAGAAAAAGAGAAAGCTTTCAAAGTGCCATAAGCTGCTAAAGCCAGAGGTGATATTGCATTTTGGTCAGCATTTTGCAACTTTCAAGAAAAGTGAATGGAGGCTGTGCCTTCCTCTTTGTTAACCGCTTGGTTAGCACCTCTCCATGTTCATGGCCAACACCTAAAGAGTGATAGTAACTACCACAATGAAAGATTCTTCATTTAAATTTTTTGGAATGTTAATGTGATATTGTTAGTCATTTCTAGCCGTGCTTTTTGTCTACTTGGCTCTTCTAAAAGTGATAAACCATCTCTCTAATAAAAATAATTCAACTCTATTAAAGTAAAATGTATTTGATGTCTTCTATCTAGATTAGAACTTTTCAATCTTATTATACTTGAAAATTACACATAAAAGAAGCATGTTAACAAGGTAAAATCTCCAACCCTACACCCAGATTTTGGAACATTTGGAAGTGTGTGTGTGTGTGCGCGTGTGTGTGTGTGCGTGCGTGCGCACGTGTGTGTGTATGCGTGTGTGCATGTCTGGGACAGGATCTCACTCTGGTATCCTGGTGGGAGTGAAGTGGTGTAATCATGGTTCACTGTAGCCTCAAACTTCTGGGCTCAAAGAATCCCCCTGCTTCAGCTTCCCAAATAGCTGGGACTATAGGCACCTGCCACTACACCTGGTTCATTTTTAAACTTTTTGTAGAGATGCGGTCTCACTATGTCACCCAGGCTGGTCTTGAACTCCTGAGCCCAAGTGATCCTCCTTCCTTGGCCTCCCAAAGTGCTGAGATTACCGGTGCAAGCCACTATGCCTGGCAGGAAATGTGCATTTTTAAACACAAATTTTCCAGGTAAAGTGGTTCTGACTACACTTTGAAAAACACCTTCCAGTCAACCTCCAAATTAAGCTGGGCCAAAAAAGAGCCATGTAACCAGCATAGGGGGTGTCACACTTGTCAGGCCCCTCTTATTATGACTGGTTTCACTGAATGACACTTGAGTCTACAAGGTAAGAAACTGCCAGCCTTATGAGAGATCGACCTAGATTTATGATACCTGCACCAAATACATAGATAAAACCAGAGGTGCGACTTACTGCCTAGCCAGTACCATTCAGGAAAGCACAATCAACAGTCTTGCCAGAACAGGAGGCACAATCCAGGGCTGCCCAGAATGCCCAGTGGTGCTCCTGGTTGAACGGCTTGCTCATGACTCCCCCTTTCTTCCGTGGGACAAACAGAGGAACATATCTTCCTCCAGACTCGGAATTAATAGCTGAACCATCATTCTCACATTTGCTTTCTTCTTATCCTGTGGACACTAAATTATTCCTTTCTTACTGCCTGCTGATACCTCAAAGCCAACTAACACTACCTTTTGCAATTCTGCAGTATTTAAAAGTTGCAATTAAATAGACACACGTGTCTATAAACCGCACTCCTGGTTTTGGTCTCTCTGTTACATTCTTACTGCAGTCCATACTCTACATTCCTTTATTTTTAAGGTGGATTCTACTGTGCTCTTTCGTATATATCTATGTGAGCTTTCTGAAATCTGTTCTGAAATAGGAGGTAGTGTAAATATATCAAACGACAGACTACATTTATTCATTAGGGACATTTTATGGGCTTCTTTAGTAACTCAAGATCATGAGTCTCAAAAGCAGGGTTGAGGAAATCACTTCTCAAAACCGAGTTCCAGGTACCAGAACCCAATCTGAACACGGACAAAACCCCCGAGCTCCTCTGTGGTTTCATCTGTCAGTCTCCATACAGTACAAATTTTCTCATCAGTGTTTATCAGGACCACTGTTAACCCTAGGGTGTGAATACCGGCATGTCTTAACGGATGGTACAAATGTTTAGAAATAACTAGTGGTTTAATTTATTTTTCATTCAGCTATCTGTATTACTTGCATTAGTGCCGAGCAATGTGTCTAAGTAGTAAGAGCCAGGTGAACCACCCAGAACCAGCTCTGGAGAATTCTTTCTGTGTACTTGGGGCACTCTGTGCCCCAAATCTGCCTGCGTGAGGTGCCTGGACACCATGGGAATGGATGCAGCGGCTGGTACAGCTGCCTGAGGTCCTGCAACCTCATGGCCACCCTGGAAAATTGTCCAGGTTGTGCAATGAAGCTGTGTATGTGTGTGTGTGTGTTCATCTCTGTTTGTGTATGAGCACACATACATGAAGCTTGACCAATAACTGAAAGACTCACAACTTGCAAAATCAGCCACAACTAGCTCTCTTACAAACACTATTAACTGAATAACTGCCTACACTGGCATGAAGCAACTGATGGAGGGAAGAGCTGAAGAGAAGAGTACTTTTCTCAGAAGAAAGGAAACAGCCTTTACATCAAAGCTTAATTTGGGCCAATGTGCAGAGCCATCCTTGCATCCATCCAGCCAACATTTGATGAGCACCTACTATGTATAAAAAATGCTGGGTGCTCTGACTTCAGCTGATTCTCTGTCTCTTTCCCACATAAATCTCTATCTTATTTTCTTTCTTTTTTTTCTGAGATGGAGTCTTACTCTGTCACCCAGGCTGGAGTGCAGTGGCACAATCTTGGCTCACTGCAACCTGCGCCTCCTGGGTTCAAGCGATTCTCCTGCCTCAGCCTCCCAAGTAGCTGGGACTACAGGCACATGCCACCACGCCCAGCTAATTTTTGTATTTTTAGTAGAGATGGATTTCACCATGTTAACCAGGATGGTCCCAATCTCCTGACCTCATGATCCACCTGCCTAGGCCTCCCAAAGTGCTAAGATTACAGGCATGAGTCACTGTGCCTGGCCATATCGCTCTTATTTTCTAAATACTTTCCTTAGTATGGAAGGACTATAGTCTGGCCCTATTGAAAAGGATATTGATAACATCAAAGCCTATTGATGGCCCCACAGAAATACAGGCTCATGAGTTAAAAGATGGTACCAGGCATTACCTCCTACGTCTGTGGTTCATGAGGAATCAAGCAAGGAATCTTCAGACTCCCTCAGATGGAGTCTCTCATCTTTGAGATCTAAACACTTTATTTTGTCTCAGTTGAAGGCATTACATTCTTAAAGAGGAAGGCAAAGGGTGAGAAGGGTTGGGGGCTTCCTTTGGGTGTTGACTCCAACACATCCGTTCCCTCCTACCCCTCCTCCAGGCACATCCCAGCCCTTGAGTTTTTCTTATGTGCCACACATCCAGAATGGGCACCTGGGACATTTGTGCTTCTATCTTTTCCATCCAATGGGAACTGCTCCCCATTCCAAGGCACAGCAAGTGAGGTAGTCTCGGGCACACAGCTGCATTGCCAAGGCCAAAACAAACGCATGGCCTATGTGCACCTGTCAATTGCCTTTCAGTAAACACTAAGGATAGTTTTGTCTCTCTCGTAAAGCACACATGGAATCTACCATTGGTGTCTCCTAGAAAAGTCTTAAAAAGTGCTTTGAAATCAGGCACAACCCCAAAGGAGGGTCCCTTTCACAGCCCACTGCATTGAATCAGCTTCATGTGTTTGCTGAAAGCCACAGAGTGAGAAATCTAAGGTGAAACCCAGGATACAAATCCAGGCCAGATGCTATGCAAAGTATCCTGCACTCCTGAACTCTCCTGTCTCAAAGGTAACAGGAGCTCACTGGGCATGATTGTACTCAGGTAAAGGAAAAATCATACCATGGAGAGAATCTAACTGTTTGCCATCACACTTCAAAGATATGAATTTAGGTGACCCCAGGAGCAAGGGAGAACTGAGTTTGTGAAGATTTCACCCATGCACGCCCTTGGCTACTTTGGCAATGAGGAGTAACTTGTGCAGTGCTGCTCAGTGGTAAGGGGTTCATTCATCCATCCTCCCCTCCGTCAATATTCACTGAGCACCTCCTACATGCCAGGTGCTGCAAATGGCCCTGGAAATATGGCCTTTGTGGGGCTTACGTTCTATTCAGGGAGGAGGATAATCAGAAAACTTTTACATAAATATGCAAAATAATGGGAGATGGGAATAAATGAAATCAAGAAAAGTCAGGCAGACAGGAAGCTGGAAGTCACAGATGGAATGGAGAGCAATTCTAGATGGAGGTGCTCAAGACCAGCCTCCCTGAGGCCGTGACACTGGCATGGATGCTTGGTGAAGGAATTACCTGGAATCAAGGGTTTCAGGCTGAGCTGATGCCAAGTTCAAATCCCTGGGGCAGGACCACAGGGTGACCAGGTGGCTGAAATGAGTAACAGGAGGGAACCCATAGAATTGGTGTAAGCAGCTGAGATGTAATCCAATGCCAACAGGCAGAGGCTAAAGGGCAGACCTGCCTGCATCCTAACTTGGCCTCTTATTAGCCAAATGCCCTCCTTGGAAAAGGTGGTGGACCCTCTGAAGTTCGTCATCCTCATTAGGGAAATCATAAGAAAGATGCCCATTTTCAAAGACTGCGTGAGATCATGCTTCTAAAGCATTTATCAAAATACCTCCTGTAGCGCAAGAGTTCACTCACTGGTGACTGTTGCGGTTTTTCTTATATTTCGGGTTTTCTTTGGCACGTGCCCTCCGAGGAGCTTTAAGTCAATCTTTCTGCTACCTTTCCTTTGCTAAATAAATAAGTTCTTGGCATTTCTCTCAAGTTCGAGAACTATTCCTTCGGGTTGGTTTTCAATTATGTCTGCAGTAAAGAGTCACCCTGGTTATTGGACTCTGTGTCACAGGCCAGTGATAGCTGGAATTTTAGATGTTTAAGAGCATGTAAGAGAGCAATATATGGCTCCCAAATTTTTATTTTGCCAGATAAGGAAAATTTAAAAACAACCACGTCTATCATCTATCATAAATAGCACTTCATGAAGGACAGGATGTTTGGCACAATGATCTCCAAGAAGGGGCAGTTCCTCCCTAGAGAGGTCACCTTTCATAGACATATAGACATGTGTGCATATGTGCGTGTGCACAAGCTTGCCTGTGTGTCTGCCTGGATGTCCTCTTTCTCTCTCTCTCCATATGTTGTGTGTGTGTGTGTGTGTGTGTGTGTGTGCGCGCGCGCACTTCTCCCTATGTGGCAAAATAAAGAGCTGGGGCTACATATTGCTGTCTCACATAATTTTAAAATCTAAACTACACAAATGTGTGTATCTCGCTTTGCTGGCGATCCATGAACACACGTACACAGACCTCTGCCAGCTCCCATTTACAAGCCCTGCTCTGGACAACAGAGGTGTAATCAACGCCACAGGTGGGGAGAAGAGCTCCCTGCGGCTCAGCCTCGCCTTGGGGAAGATGTGATCCGCTGAGCGCAGTGAAGCTGCGGGCACCTGACCTGCTGGCACGATAACTCTGCGCTCGTTCGTGGTCATGTTTGGGGGCGGCATGTGCTTCTCCTCCATGTAGCTGCCGTAGTTCATCCCCACGGTGTCTGGGCTGCCCACCATCTTCCCACCTTTTGCCACACTGCATTCATCAGGAGAGTTCCTGAAGGAAAAGAAGAAACGTTCTTCCATTACTACAGCAACCAAAGAGCATGTCCCATCAACTTCTCACCACACACAGAGAGAACCAAAGAAGGGCAAGGCGGAAGAGACTGAGGGAGAAGGGAGAGGTGGGAAAAGCCAAATACAGTGCCTGCTATGGTCTGAATGTCTGTGTGCTCCCAATACGTGTACTTTGAAGCCCTAACTCCCAGTGTGATGGTATTAGGGGAGAGAGCATTTGGGAGGTATTTCAGCTTGATGAGATGATGAGGTTAGAGCCCCATGATGGGATTAGTGCCCTTATAACAAAAGGAAGAGACCAGAGCTCTCTCTTTCTGTATATGAGGGCAGAGCAAGAAGGTAGCCAGGCCATCTGCAGCCCAAGGACAGAGACCTCCTCGGGGACTGGCCCTGCTGGCGCCTGAGTTTAGACTTCCAACCTCCAGAACTGTGCAAGCTTGAGTCCTGTTGTTTCAGCCAGTCAGTCTGTGGGGCTCTGTGAAGGCAGCCTGCACTGGCTAGGACAGTGCCCGCACTGGCTGGACGGACAGAGCATCCACAAGGGAGGCGGAACTGCCACCTGGCTTCTATTTCTTAAGCAGCTCCACCTGAAGCTGTTGTGTCAAAACTCCATCTGTGACAACTGATTGGGAATACTTGCGGGGAACAGTGAACTGCTCTTTGTTCTTGCAGTATGACAGTAAACAGGCAGAGAAGACAGATGCTGAGAGGCGGCACCAGGGACCCTTGCTGCTCAGCGAGGTTTATCTTGCTCCTTTCAAAACCTCAGAATGAAATCCTCCTGCTGAATTTCAAATCCCTGCAGCCAATCTTTACATACGGAGCTTTGAAGACTTGCTGTGTTCCAGGCTTAGGTGTAGACAGGAAGGGCAGGGAAGGGTGGGGGCTGATGCTAGAGGAGGCCTCATGGGAGTGGACTCCAGCAGTCCTAGAGGACCCTTGGGAAAGGGATGTGGAAGGAACCGTGTGGATGCAGAGAGGGGTCAGCTACTGACTACTGACCTTGGGCAGCAGGTCACAGGGCTTCTGTTAGTAAGGTAGTCACTGTCATTTGGATAAAGTCAAACCTACCTTTCTGGAGAAAGAAAAGGAAAACATTTTAAAAAGTGAGATGCAAAAGCTAGAGGACATTGGTGATATCACACCTGATAGGGAAATGCCAAAATGAAAAACCAGCTTAAGCAGAAAACAGAAAATACATGTCAGTGCCTTCTTAGATGGTTAACACATAGATGGTCAGGCGAGGGTCACTGTAGTTGAGAAGTATTAATATTCAGGGTCTGTGGTCTAAGGTGGATTTCCAGAAATGCCTCTCAGGCTCTATCCAATGCACCTATTTTTTCATTTTCCTGGGAATCTGGGAAAATTCACTCTCTCTGGATTTTAGATTTCTATCCCAGTGTTTCTGGTTGTGGGATCCACTCCAATGAACCCTCATTTATCTTTTCCATACCTTGTGAGTTGGAGTTCTACAGAGAACTTGTAGAATCAAAAAGCTACAGGCTTGGCATGGATGTGACCTTCAAGTCTAAGCAGGTCAAAACCATCTGAGGCAGGAGGGCACTTTCTGAGTGGGATGAGAAGGAGATCATTCCACACCTGAAGGTCACAGCTGGGACGTGGACAGGAAGGGAAAGGGTTTGTTCAGCATCTGGGAACTTGAAAGTATAGGTTTGTTCTCAACATCACTTACAAATGTGTCTGAAGCCTATGGACGGGTCTCAGGTGTTGACAGTGAAGTGGGGGCACGGCCATGTGCAGATGGAGGTCAGAGTCAGGGCCACGCAGGACTCAGGCCCTACCACGGGCCTGGGACACAGCCCTGCCTGATGGCATCCTCACAGCTGTGCTAACATGAAGGAAATTTTAAAATAATAATGGTCTGAGTTCCCATGAAGTAGATCCTGAATATTTCCACCACTGCCGACACATGCATTATTTCCTCTGGATGCTATTTTTCCTGGCTTCGCACATTTATCTCTAAAAGACCCATCCTAATATCAAAACACAGAATGTCTTCACTTGAGACTGAGTTTCCTAGTCCTCTGGAAAATTCCATCAGCTGAGTAGAGTGCATGTGTTTTGGTATATTTGTCTCAAGAAGAGAAGTTACTAGGGAAAAGAAGTTAGAGGGATTCAGTCCTCTAGGAAAAAGACTTTATCCAGATGATGTGAGTAACGCAAGTAACAGCTACAAATTCTAGACAACCTTTGTTCAGTTTCAATCATTCACTCATCCATTTAGACAACTGTTGCTATGTGCCTGCTGTATACCAGGCCCCATCAATTCTTTCTTCTCCAGCAATGCAGTTAACTGTTGAAAAGCAAAGGATCCAAGAGATGTATAGAATTATAGAAACAGGGGACATTGGGGATTTTGAACCCTTGCAGCCAAGGCCTTTTTCATTTTCTTTTAGTTCTTTATAGTTTGATTTTCATATCTGAGCACAAGAACTCCAGGCATAGATCACAAAAGTTTTCCTATGACATTAAAGTAGATCCTTCAGGCCAGTCATGGTGACTCGTGCCTGTAATCCCAGCACTTTGGGAGGCCGAGGTGGGTAGATTACTTGAGGCCAAGAGTTTGAGACCAGGCTGGGCAACATGGTGAAACCATGTCTCTACTAAAAATACAAAACTCGACCAGGCATGGTGACTCATGCCTGCAATCTCAGCTACTCAGGAGGCTGAGGTGGGAGGATCACCTGAGCTTGGGAGGTAGAAGTTGCAGTGAGCCAAGATTGTGCCACTGCATTCCAGCCTGGGTGACAGAGGAAGATTCTGTCAAAAACAAAACCAAAAACAAAAACAAAACCCTTCACCAAATCCGGATATGATGAACTATTAAAATGCATTTTGCGAGAGTTTTCTAAAAATATGTGTAAATATTTAAAATAGGCAATGGCCAGTAAAGCTACGGTTTTCCTTTTACAACAACATCCAATTATCTCATTAGACTTTCCCATCCTAGCTTTCATTGTGGAAAACTGCAGAATGAGGCCCTCAGACCCTATTTCCAAAACTTACAACTTTAAAGTTATTTTTTCCATTGCATTTTGGTTTAGCTTTAGAAAAAGATAGAACAGAGCCACTTTTTTAAAATTATTATTTCATGTGTTTTTTTGTAATAACTCTGAGGGAACTCCGTCCCCAAAGAGGGAACGATAATGGAAAGGGTCGCTGAAGTGCTAGACTCAAAGCGGATATTCAACAAATATTAGTTAAGCAGGCCCCAGCTGTTCTGTTCTCACTTTTTAGTCTTTTTCCCTTGTTAATTCTCTTGTGTTTTTTTTGTTTTTTTGTTTTTGTTTTTGTTTTTTTTTGAGACAGAATCTTGCTCTGTTGTCCAGGCTAGAGTGATGCAATCTCGGCTCACTGTAACCTTCTCCTCCTGGGTTCAAGCGATTCTCCTGCCTCGGCCTCCCAAGTAGCTGGGATGACGCACCTGCTACCATGCCAGGCTAATTTATGTACATTTTGGTAGAGACGGGGCTTCACCATGTTGGCCAGGCTGATCTCGAACTCCTGACCTCAGATGATCTGCCTGCCTCGGCCTCCTGAAGTGCTGGGATTACAGGCATGAGCCACTGCACCCAGGCTTCTCTTGCAAATTTTAACAGAAAAAGAGTAGCGTTAACATGTTTAAGACCTGGTCTGGGAGCTTAACAGTTGTCAAACTTCACCACAGGGAACTGTGTTGCTGGCATCATCTCCACTTTCCAGAGGTGCGAACTGAGTAGCAAAACACGAGGGGCTGCCTCCAGGACTCACAGCCAGGAGGAGGTAGAATGAGATGTCAATCTGGGTGGCTCCATCCTGCTTCTTGACCCTGCACAGAATGACTCCACCGAGTAAAGGCAAGACAGTGTCCTTTAAAAGGTAACTAGATCTTAATTTCCGGAAGGCAACAGGGACTCTCTGATCCATAGACTACTCTGGTTTAAAGTGTACACTGAAACACTCACCCTGACATGCTGTCCTACCCCAGGACTCTTCATTCCCTGCACAGCATGTGTATGTCACAACCAGGGTACATATTCAAGACACAAATAAGAAAGAGGGGTAATTCCTGGAGAAGAAAAGGATTTTCAGAGGTATCTGCTTTACTTAAGAAAAGGACGCCAAGCACAGTGGCTCACACCTATAATCCCAACACTTTGGGAGGCCAAGATAGGCGAATTGTTTTATCTCCAGAGTTCAAGATCAGCTTGGGCAACATGATGAAACCGTATGTTTATGAAAAATACAAAAATTAACTGGGCATGGTGGCACACCTGTAGTCCCAGCTACTCAGGAGGCTGAGGTAGGAGGTTCACCTGAGCCTGGGGAGATTGAGACTACAGTGAGTTGAGATCATGCTACTGCACTATAGCCTGGACAGCAGAGTGAGACCCTGTCTCAAAAGAGAGAGAGAGAGAGAGAGAGAGAGAGAGAAAGGAAGAAAGAAAGAAAGAGAGAGAAAAAGAAAGGAATAAAGAAAGAGAGAGAGAGAAAGAGAAAGAAAGAAAGAGAGAGAGAGAGAGAAAGAAAGAGAGAGAAAGAAAAGGAAATTTTACCACAATTCAGAGAACGGAAAAGTGTTCACTTGAAAGTCTCACTATAAATACATTTTTGGCTCTTTGCCCAGGTGTGATGAGAAAAGATCCACACTGCAGAAAGCTGTGTCTTGATTACCACACTGCAACCCCACCTTCACCGGGCATTCCGAGGCTCACATATCACCAGGGAAAAAGTTCCCACAAACAGCTTGGTATGCCACCTGCACCAAGTGCTTCCCAGCATACAGGACCACGTGTTCTCCATTCTCACATGATAAGAATTTGGAGGTTCAATTGTGTACATGGCAAAGAGCACACTGCACAGGGAATGAACAGTCCTTACGTAGGACAGTATGTCAGGATCGGGGCTGCAATGCACACTTTAAACAAGAGTAGCATATGGGTCGGGGAGTCCCTGATGCCTTCCTGAGATGAAGATCTAGTTATCTTTTAAACATATGCATACTTTTAAACATACACATGCAAACCTTTTAAACATACACATACTTGTTTATGTGTGTTGCAGCAGTTCCTGAGAATACTCTCAGGCTATTCAGCAGATGCCTGTCAAACAGACATTTAGTAAATATGAAATGTATCTGTCTTATTGTTTAGGTGGAAATTTGTTTACTGCAAATAAGTGCAGTTCAAGATATTGCTCTGAGAGACTCCTTTGAGGACATACAGAAATTATTTTGTCTTTTTTTTAAATGTCAGTAGTTTTGGGGGAACAAGTGGTATCTGGTTACATCAATAAGTTCTTCAGTGATGATTTCTGAGATTTTGGTGCACACATCACCTGAGCAGTAAACACTACCCAATATGTAGTCTTTTCTTCCTCATCCATTCCCACCCTTCCCCAGAGTCCCCGAAGTCCACTGTATCATTCTTATGCCTCTGTGTCCTCATGGCTTAGCTCCTCCTTATAAGTGAGAACATATGATGTTTGGTTTTCCATTCTTGAGTTACTTCAGTTCGAATAATGGTCTCCAACTCCATCTAAATTGCCGCAAATGCCAATATTTTGTTCTTTTTCATGAGTGCATAGTATTCCATGGTGTTTGTGTGTGTGTGTGTGTGTGTACATATACACAAATGTGATATATATACATATCACATTTTCTTTATCCATTCATTGATTGATGGGCATTTAGGCTGGTTTCACATTTTTGCAATTGTGAATTGTGCTGTGTGCAAGTGTCTTTTTCATTTTCTCTGGGTAGATAACCAGTAGTGGGATTGCTAGATCAAATGGTAGTTTTACTTCTAGTTTTCCATACTATTTTCCATAGTGTTTGTACTAGTTTACATTCCCACTGCCAGTGTAAAAGTGTTTCCTTTTCACCATATCCAGGCCAACATCGATTACTTTTTGATTTTTTAAGGTACGGCCATTTTTGCAGGAGTAAGGTGGTATCACATTGTGGTCTTGATTTGCATTTCCCTGAAAACAAATGATGTTGAGCATTTTTTCACGTTTTCTGGCCACTTGTATATCTTTTGAGAATTGTCTATTCATGTCCTTAACCCACTTTTTGATGGGATTATTTATTTTTTTCGTGCTGACTTGTTTGAGTTCCTTGTCAATTCTGGATATTAGTCTTTTGTCAGATGCATAGTTTGTGAATATTTCCTCCCACTCTGTGGGTTGTCTGTTTTCTGATTATTTCTTTGGCTGTGCAGAGGCTTTTCAGATTAATTAAGTCCCATCTATTTATCTCTGTTCTTGTTGCATTTGCTTTTGGACTCTTGGTCATGAGCTGCTATTCTCAAATCCACATTCTCAGATCCATGTTCCATTTGTGGCCCACGAAACATTAGACTTGACAGTCCTGTTCAATATGTGGCATCAAGAGTAAACAGGAGCTGGGAAGACAGATGCTTCCCTCTGCTCACAGCAGGGGAAATTCCACATCAGCCAGGGGTCCCCAGGAGGGGGTGGCTGGCTCAGAATTCTGAGAAGGAACGGGACAATGGCCCAGCGGCTGGGGCGTTAAAAAGCCAGCCATAACACTTCCCAGCTCTCTTGGCAACACCCTTGGGGCCACAGAATCTCAAACTCCTGGGCTCAAGCGATCTTCCTGCTTCAGACTCCCTATCAATAGCTGGGACTACAGGCCACACTACTTGAGGAATGTAGCCTCTGCAGCAATCTCACACTTTTCCTTGGCATTTGGGCATAACTGTGGTCACTCACAGGAATGTGGAAATAGTGTAGGAAGACACGTGAACCTTCATGATGGAAACCAAAAACAGAATGCTGGTGTCCTCCTTCTGGTAACTGGAGACGTGCCCAATGAAACTGGCTTGCTGAGCTTCAAACAAAAATCCTTCTTAATAGCACTTGGAGAATTATGTTCTAATCATTTAAAACTATCAGCACTGACTTCTTAAAACACACTAGTATTCTGAATTAATGATCAAAGGACATGGCAAAGAATATCAAATACACTGGAAATTTTGTTAAATTTATATTAAGGAGAGAAGGCAAACATGTTGTTAAGCCCAGTCAGGTTCTCATATGGTTACTGAATCAGAGGGCTGGAAGAAGCCCCATTTCCAAGCCCCCAGGCATGACTGTCTGGAAGCCACTTGGATGAACAAGCAATTAGCTTCGTTAACAGTTGTTTAGGGAGGGGCTCCATAATTTTCCTCTGCCACACCAGAGTTCTATTTATAAATACGTATAGCGGTTTTAAATATATGTCATTGCCCTACCTGTGTGCAAATTATGTGAAGTTTGGGGTGGGTTATAAAAATGCATATAAGACAAAATGATAACACAAATAATTAACAGAATACAAATGAGTGGAAAACAGGGGCAAAAAAGGAATTAAGAGATAAAAGCAGCCCACTGAGTAAGCTATTTATCCAGCTGAGGTGGGATACCAATTTCACTCTGACCTTTCTACTAGCCAAAGCAAAGATGGAAATGCATTTGATGACAAGGTTCAAGGTATTAGTAAGCTACATACAAACCAGTTATTCAGCACAAATAAAGCTCTCCGTGGGGTAACGCTTGAGAGTTTTCTTGGGGCTTCTCATGAAGAAAACCGGGCTACGCAGCAAGTCAACTGGGCTTAGCGATATGTCTGCCTTTTCTCCTTAATTTAAACTTAACAAAATTTCCAATGTATTTGATATCCTTTGCCATGTCCTTTTATCATTAATTCAGAATACTAATGTGCTTTAAGAAGTCAATGCTCATGGTTTTAAATCCTTCCCAACATCTCATAATACATCTAACACCATCCCACACAGTGCCAGGAGGAGCTGGTGGCAGAGCAGGACACTCCCTGCACACAGTGCTCAGATGCTGCAGCCACAGAGACCTAGAGGCAGCATGTCCTCAGCCCCCAGCCTGCCCTCCATACTAGCCGCTATTGGAAAGAACTGACCTGTCAGAGAAGTCAGTGCAAAAACATGAAAAAGTTAGTGATTAAAAAATGAAAAAACCTCGAGAGATGCAGTGTTATAGATGTCTCCAGTTTCATAACTCCTATATTTCTAGATTTTATTTTTATTTTATTGTGTTTTAAGAGACAGGGTCTTGCTCTGTCACCCAGGCTGGAGTACAGGGGTATGATCCTAGCTCACTGCACTCACAAACTCCTTAAGCGACCCTCCTGCCTCAGCCTCCTGAGTAGCTGGGACTACAGCCATGCACCACCACACCTGGCTGTTTTAAAACTTTTTGTATAGATGGGGTCTCACTATGTTTCTGAGGCTGGCCTCTAACTGCTGTCCTCAAGCAATCCTCCTACCTCAGCCTCCCCAAGCACTGGGATTGCAGGCATGAGCTACTGTGCTGAAACCCCTGCTTTCTAGATTTTAAATTCAAATTTACCAACATTAAGTAGGGCCATATTTATGTCTCTGAGAGCACCAAATGCATTGTGGGTAAACAATTCTTCCCAGGCCTCAGTTGGTTAATCTTCCAACCAGCATTTCACTGTAGACTAATGATGAGGATGGCTCTGGACACTTTTCATGTATTTATGTTATAATAAACATGTGCATAAAGCATTTAAAATGGTGCCTAGCATATGACCATGCTAAGTGTCAGCTGTTGCTGTTAGTTCATTTCATCTGCACATCTCTGTGACATAAATACTCGAAAACAGCAGCCTTGTTACAAATGAAGCACAGAGAGGTTGGATAACTTGCCCAAGATCACACAGCCAGTAGTAGTAGAATTGGGATTTGAACCTAGATAGTCAGGGTCTCAACTCCAAGTACTGCACTGCCACACTCTGTGCCCTCACTTGGTAAATCTGTGTGAGGAGTATCTTTCACAGACCTGAGGCACCCTTGAATGGCGCCTCAGAAAACTCAATTTCATCACTATTAAGTATTTTAAGAGAATATCTTCAGAGTGGCTGTGAAGACGGCCATGGAAGAGAGTTATAGAAATGAGCTGAGCAGAGCAGCCATAAGGGAGCAACACAGGGCCCCATAGGAGGCTTGGAAGGTGGCAACGTTTATGTGGACATATAAATGAATTTTGATAAATTTGGTCTAAAAGAAAGAGTCACCTCAATTTGCAGATAAGTGTTCTATGCTTCTCCCCAAAACTTCATTGATGTGCCCAGCAGGGTGCATGCTTTACACAGAGGATGGGTGAACATTGGTAAGTGTAAAAAAACAAAAACAAAAACAAACAAAAAACACACACACACAGACAAAAAGTCCCCATGGTGGGAGGGCCGAGTGGGAGTGCATCTGACTCTGACTGCAGACCCAAAAAGATGGAGGTGCAGACCAGGGCAGGAGCTGGACCACTGGGGAAGTAGTCAGTCTCATCAATGTAGTTTTTTAAGATTAAATAAAATAACTCAAAGATGAAAGCCTCCCTGCGCTGCTGCCACTTTAAAAAAAAAAGGGGGGTTTGGGGGTGGGGACTAATATTCCTGAAAAAACATACTGAGAAATGTAAAATTTAGTCTTTAGTCTTTGAAAAACAAAATAAACTTGGCATTTGACTTTGGTTTTCTCACATCAGAGTCTACTTACAGTGAGGCAGTTTCCGTCATGGAAAGAACCCGAAATGAAATGGCAAAGCCGTGGCCATTAGCTTGACAAGCATGGAGCCTCAGCCCTTGTGAGTGTGAATGGGCCTCATTTATCCAAGAATGGCACTGAATACATCCCAGAGGGACAGTCCCACGCTCACTGGCCACATTAAATCTGATTCACCCTCACTGCAGAACACTTAGCAGAGGTCCACTCCTTGGAGAAAGTCCAAGGCAAGTCAGATGTAATTGGGGAAATCAGTATCTTCTTTGGGTCAGTGGAGGCAAACCCGCTCATCCTGTCGAAAATCTACCTGATCTTCCAGAGCCATCCTCCTTCCTAATTCTCTGAACTCCTCTGGCACCTAGACACAACTTTCCACCCCCTATTCTCCATCACATGCTGGTGACTGTCCCTGAACTTCACTTCCAAAACTTCCCTCTCCTGCTACCAGAGTGCTCTCCCTCAAACAGAAATGCAAGCTGGTCAAGTCAAAACGAATCCCTGTCATGGCCCATAGCCCCTCCCTAGATTCTCCTCAGTGATTTGGCTCCAGGGCCCCTCAATTCATTCATTTGTTTAGCAAATATTTGTTGAGCATCTTTCTAGGCCAAGCACTGTCCCAGGTGCTGGGATTATATCAGTGTTCCCATTATCAAGGGGCTAGCATTTGAGTGGCCAGAGCCCCTCCCCAACTCCATGTGCTCTGTGCTCAAAGACCACATCCCACATCACCCCCTACCAGTCTCCCCTTCGGGCCTTCACTTTTGCTACTCCCTCTGCCTTTAAGTCCCTGCCCATGACCACCTGATACCTGCCCTATTCAACTATTCACCACCTGGTACCTGCTCTATTCACCTGTCCATGCTCACCTCTAGTGTCTCTACAAGCCTTTGCCAGGCGTCCAGAGAGGAATGTCTCCTTTATACTTCCACCATTCTCTGAATTTTCTCAGTAAGTGTCTGCAGGATGAGTGAGTACATTTATGAATGAATCTTCCATTTAAATATCAAGCTCCTTATCTTCTACCTGCATTGCAAGAGAAAACCTCTCGTGTTGGAATCAGAAAACTAATGTTGATCTTGGTTGACCTTAGATGAGTCACCTAACCTCTTGAGGCCCAACTTCTTCATTCATAAAAAGGAATGAATGCTTTCTTGAGGTCGCCGTGAGGACATCCCTGAGGTGATGCCTGTGAACAGGGTCTGCAAACTGTGAAGCACTCTACAAATTAACACAGCAACATAATGCATGTGCACGCCTCTGCATGTGTGTATGTGGGTGTAAATGTGAAGCTTTTTGTTCTTGGCAACTGTTCGTAATTGTACCTCGGTAAACTCTCATGTGGGTCAGCATGCTAAGGTGTACTATTGTGCAGTGTTCAGCATGCAACTGTTTTTTGGAATGTCACCATCTTCCTGAATGTTCTTTTTAGTTCATTATGTTAGTTCACATTAAGAAGAACTTGGTGAGGAAGCCACATGGAAGAAATGGGAAGGCTTTCTTTGGCAGCCGTACCCTAAGAGGGCAATGGGGTCAGTGCTACAAGAGAACCCCCACAAGGAGGCTGGCCCGGGACAAGCATTCCAGGCCTGTCTCAAGTCTGAATAAAAATAAATCCCTTCTCAGGTGGTTTTCTTCATAAGGATCCTAAAAGCACACACTTAGTCCTAATCGACCGAACAAACTCCTAATCAAGTTTCATAGTGTGAATTGAGGTCAGTCACCACAAAAGGTATTTTTAGGACCCGAGACAAGGAGGGGATTGTCTGGAGCGCTGCAGGGTAATTTGTGGGTCTGTTTTATTTCTGAATCAGAGGCAGTGGAAAAGCTGTTTCAGACCCCATGGCTGGAGCAGCGGGTGGAGCTCAGCAGTGATTCATGTAGAACTCCAGGCTCAAACTGAAACCGTAGATGTTTGTCTTCACAGCTGTGTGTTATTTTTACCCCCACTAAATATTCTCTCTTACACCTGGAATTTCAGCCTCTTCCCAACAGTCCTTTCCTTCCCCCTTCTCTGAAGCAGTTGAAGACAAAATTAATTAAAAAGTCACCACCAGCTCACCAACAGTTAGTTCTTTGTCCCCTCAAAGGGGGCTCCATGTTTCTCTGAGAACGCCTCATTATATGTTTACATTTCTCTTTACAGTGAAAACGAATGTCAGCAAGACCGTGTTGCTTTTAGATCTTGAAAACTGGGGGGAAATGCACCATTTTGGGATTCATCATTTGAAAAAATGCTATGTAGCATAAGATCTCTATAAGCAGTTACACGACCAAGATCAGATGTGACATCTTTTCTATCTTGTGTATGTCTTTTTATTTGTCTGAAAGACTCCTTTTTCAGAGAAGAAAGAATTGAGCCCAATAGCCATTATGGTGCTTCAGGTTTTCATTTTTATAACAGGCTAGGTGAATCCTGGTTAACCAAAACGATTTTACTTTCAAGACAGAAAATGCCAAAGAAGGCTGGGCACTGTGGCTCACGCCTGTAATCCCAGCACTTTGAGAGGCTGAGGTGAGTGGATCATGAGG
Source organism: Cebus imitator (assembly GCF_001604975.1). Classification (NCBI taxonomy): domain Eukaryota; kingdom Metazoa; phylum Chordata; class Mammalia; order Primates; family Cebidae; genus Cebus; species Cebus imitator. Next base: position 8,362,267 of record NW_016107356.1, read on the forward strand.
TCAGGAGTTCAAGACCAGCCTGACCAACATGGTGAAACCCTGTGTCCACTAAAAAAAAAAATACAAAAATTAGCTGGGCATAGAGGTGCGCACCTGTAGTCCCAGCTACTCGGGAGGTTGAGACAGGAAAATTGCTTGAACCCGGAGGCGGAGATTGCAGTGAGCTGAGATCGCGCCACTGCAGTCCAGCCTAGGTGACAGAGCGAGACTTCATCTCAAAAAAATAAAAGAAGAAGAAAAGAAAAAGAAAATGCCAACGAAGAGTTCTCTCCCCACTAACTGCACCCACCACGACTGGGTGGAATTCACTTGTATGATAATGAAGAATGCAACTCTTAAGTTCTCCTCTTCTACAAAGTAGCGCCCAGCACTTTGACACCCTAACAGATAGCAAAGACAGTGATGGGTGACTGCTAAGAAGGAATGGGGAACGTCTGCTCTGGACAAAAAGGTAGGAGCAGAGCTTCTGTGTCTCACCCTAACCTTTCTCTCTCTCCATCCATGCATGAATTGGCATTTGCAAGAACTCAAGGCCCCTCCCAATTAGGGCAGGCTATTACTAACTGGCTTCACCCCATCAACGGAATGTTTGCTCCCTCCCCACAAAATTCACGTGTTGAAACCCTGCACCACAATGTGACAGTATTTGGAGGTGAGACCTTTAGGAGGTGATTAGGTCATGAGGATGGAGCTTTTATGAATGAGATTTGTGCCCTTACGAAGGGACCCCGGGGAGTTCCTCTCCCTTTTTTCCATGTGGCCCTACATGGAAAAGGGCCTTCACTGGACTTCAAATCTGCCAATGTCGTGATCTTGGACTTCCCAGCCTCCACAACTGTGAGAAATAAACTCTGTGGTGTATAAGCCACCTGGTCTGATGTTTTGTTACAGCAGCCTGTGCCAAGACACTCGCTATTACAGTGAGGAAAAAAATCACTTGTTTAGATGCCTCCAACACAGGGGCCACCACGGCTTGGAAGGCGATTGAGCTAAATTTGGAAATAGTTTTTATGCCAATCCAAGTCAGAGCCCCAAGGCAGAAAGGGGCAAATACAATTATTTGTTGTGTTGTGGATTTCACTGTCCTACTATGTAAAGCTCCATAGAAAAGGAAAGAAAACATATGTGATGTCACAATGCAGTGAGTCAAAGTAGAAAGGCATGCAAAAAGACTGGACCCAGGGAACTACTTTCATATATTAAATATTGAGTGTTGCACATAAAATGAGATGGCCTGATATTAAAAGACCCTCAGCCAAGATTTCATTCTGTGTGTAGAAGTCAGGCAAAGCGCCTTTGCTAACAATGACAAATATGGCATACAAATAGTCACGATACTAACACTGAGAATTTTTCATTTTAATTTCAGCCCAGTAAGTACTTACCAAGAGGCACTGAAATGCTCGGAGGGCAGGTCTCTTTGCCACATCTAGTTTTGTTTTGCCTTTTTTTTTGAGATGAAGTTTTGCTTTTGTTGCTCAGGCTGGAGTGCAGTGGCATGATCTCAGCTCACAGCAACCTCTGCCTCCCAAGTTCAAGCAATGCTCCTGCCTCAGCCTCCCAAGCAGCTGGGATTACAGGCATCCGCCACCACCATGCCCAGCTAACGTTCTGTATTTTTAGTAGAGATGGGGTTTCACCATGTTGACTAGGCTGGTCTCAAACTCCTGACCCACCTACTATTTTTAAAATGTGATTTTGTTTGGAGACACCTTGTGAGGTTAATTTAAAGGTCAGTGCAGGTGGACTCACCTGATGTGATAAAATAAGATGGGAATAAATGTTTTGAAACTGTGTAATATATACAAAAAATCAAAATGCAGTTGGCACTTGGATTTGATACTTCTTAGAAGACAGATCAAATGTCACTGCTTGTCTGACATGTGGAGGGAACCTTGCTATCCCGATCAACTCAGAAAAGAAGTTCACCTTCTTCTAAGAAGCCCCAAGGGAATGAAGAAGAGTTTAGGCCTGTGGTCACATGGCCAATAGCAGGCGGACTTGAGCAAGTGACAAAAACTTTTGGAAACTCAATGGTCATCTGTAAACAGGAATCATCATAATAATGTCATCTCACAGACGTATGAGAAAACTGGACAATGTGTTGTATACCAAAATCTATTAATAACATCACAGGGTGTTGTAGAAATATGGGTTGATATTATCCCTTTCAGGGTCTTTCTCTCCTGCCCAGGAAGAGTTGATCGCACCGTCATCCCTGCTACTGCTGGGCCCTGAACATTGCTCTGTGCTGATTGTGTCTCACTATTTATCTCACAGAATCTTTTCTCTTTTTTTTTTTTTTCTTTGAGACAGAGTCTTGCTCTGTCACCCAGGCTGGAGTGCAGTGGCGGGATCTTGGCTCACTGCAACCTCCGCCTCCCAAGTTCAAGAGATTCTCCTGTCTCAGCCTCCTGAGTAGCTGGGACTTCAGGCGCCCGCCACCATGCCCAGTTAACTTTTGTATTTTTTGTAGAGACGGGGTTTCACCATGTTGGCCAGGCTGGTCTCGAACTCCTGACCTCAAGAGATCTGCTTGCCTCAGCCTCCCAAAGTGCTGGGATTACAGGTGTGAGCCACCTGCACCCAGCCAGCTTTGTTTAATTCTTAATCCATCTCCGTAGAAGATAACACAGTACATGATACAGATTCAATACCAAATAAATGTTGGTTTAGTGCAGCATTTGTTAACTTCAACACTATTGCCACTTGGAGCTAGATTGCTCTTTGGACAGCTTGGGGTAGGGCTGGCAGGCGTGCTGCCCTGGGCACTGCAGGGTGGCCCCAGCCGCTATCCATCAGATAACAGTAACACCTCCCAGCTGTGACTAGCAAAAATATGAGCATTGGCAAATACCTCTGGGGGCAACATCACGCAGGTTGGTAACTACTGGGCTAATGAATTAAGATCTGCTGAACTCAGTTAAGCAGGAAAGAGCCTCTTGTGTTTTCCTGGTGTTTATTAGAGTGAAGTTTCTGTCCCCAGTGTCTGGGTTGATGCTTAAAAGAAGCCCTTAAGGGGACCTCTAAGGCTTAGAGGATTCCTAGCGGGGGCTTGTCCACACCTCATTTGGGGTACATTCCCCAAACCTTGGCCCGTCCTCACTTCCTCTTTTCCTCATGCCATATGTTCAACCCATCAGCAAAGCATATTAATTCTACCTTCCAACTATACCCAGGACGTGACTGCCTCTCCCACGCTCCCTTGTTACCACCCTCACCTACTCTCATGCAGGCTTCACCCATCCCACACCCAAATTTTCACAGGAAGGCTTCAACACAGGAGCCAGAGAGGCCCTGCAAAATCTAAGAAACACTATATCCCTCCTTTGCCTGAAGTCCCCTAATGGTTTCTGAGCTCGTCAGAAAGTGAAAGTCAAAGTCTGGCAATGGCCCCGCGGCCTCTCCAAGCTCATCTTCTGTGACTCTTCTTCCTGAACACCGAACAGCAGTCACGACGGCCTCCTTGTTGTCCTCGAACACCTCAAGCTGACCTCAGGGCCTTTGCACTTAGCACTCCCTCCTCTTGGAGTACAGCTAGTGCTCGACTTACGACCACAGTCAGGACCGTGGACCGGTCGTAACACGATTTGGTCGTAAGTTGAGTAGGCTGTATGTACAGTTGAAATGGTGCACGTGGAGATGGTAGTGCTGCCGGAAGCTGGTCCGCACTGTCGTACGCCCAGCTGGGCAACGTTTGCGCTGCCAGACGCGGAGCAGTCGTGGCTAGCGATTGTGGTCGTAAAGTCGAATGGTCGTAAGTTGCATAGGCGGAAAGTCGATCAATACCTGTATTTCCTGCTGTTTAATCCCGGCCCTTCTCCCTCGCTGCCTTTGGGGCTTTACTCAAACACCACTTTTTTGTGATCTTCTCCAGCCACCTTCTCCAGAGCTGCCATCCCATGCATGGCTTTATTTTTGTCCTTAGTATTTACTACAATCTAGCCTGCTGTGTATTTTCATAAGTGATCTGATGTCATGACCATCTTCACTGCTAGAAAGTGAACTTAGTGAGGCAAAACTTTTTTTTATGTATTTTATCACTTTCCCAAGTGCCTAGAACAGTGACTGCACATAGTAGGTGCTCAATAAATACTCACTGAATGAATGAATGACTCCATGTATAAACAGTATGTCTAAGGCCCAGATGGACCCAGCAGGTAATCTCCATTTTTTTCTCATCTCCACCACATTACAAGTGGCATGTTTTTTAAATGACATCTCAAAAGCATCTTGTTATCTCACCTGAGGCTGGAGTCACTTATGGCATGCAATGAATCTCCGTCTCAGAGAGAGGCATGGCCAAGATAGCATCGTCTCTCACTGCACAGGCCCAGCTGGGCAAAGCGCCAATGTGTGGGGAGAGAAGGTGGTGCTTCTCAACTCAGGCAGGCGGACTTCCAGGGAACAACCCCTCCTCCGTGCGGATTCTCCCAGGTCATTCACTGGGTGGGCCACCTTCACCCAGCTGCTGGGCATTCTCATTTTTCATTTCCTTGGATCGTGCAACAGAGCCGTGGTTCTCAGACTACGAGACATGAGAATCCCGCAGAGGGTTCCTTCAAACAGAGTGCTGGGCTGCCACCCAGGTCTGTTCCAATTCTAGGGCAGGACCCGAGAAGCTGCATCTCAAAACAAGCTCCCAGGTGGCGCTGATGCTGCTGGTCCCGGAGCCCACGTTGGGAACCACCACCCCAGGGGAACCCTCACTCAGCAGAATCAAACAGCAATGGCTCCAGGTGACCTGCACACTGGGCTGAGGGAGGACTCACAACATGGCACATAAATTCACTGAGTTCCACCTGCAGTGAGCCTCCAGGTGGGCTTCACAGAATCACCATCACCGGCGGAAAGGTGAAAGTGCTGCTTAGTGTGATCTGGCCTGAGCTGGGGAGGCAAGATAGAGGGAAGGCAGCCTGCTCTGCACAGTCCTGCCAGCCTGCTCACGGGAGGAAGGTCTGCTCGTGGACCATGAGTGAGCAGGTGTTGCCTCTTCGTTTACCCGGCCAGCCTACCATGACTTGAGCTTTGGGGGCCTCACAGCAAATTCAGGGCATTGGTAAGGAGCTCACGAGAGGCCGAGCAGGCGCCGATACCCCCAGCTGGGCCCTTGCTGTGGATGGCACAGGAAAACGGCTGGTTTTAGTTTGGCCACATGCTGACAGTTCTCCATTGTGTGAACACTTGGGGCTTTCTGGTGCGTGAGGCTAGAGTGGAGAAAGGGAGAGGCAGGGTGGCTGTGGACCGCGAAGCTGAGAAATGATGTCCTGTGTCTACACAGCGTGCAATTAGATTAGTGTCTGCAAGAATTCTGCCGTTTGATCCGGCAGTGGCCAAGCCAAACCCACAATGACTTCCCTGTTGGCTCGCAAAGCAGTGGTTCCTTTCTGTCCTGTTTCTCTTTTATTAGGTTTTACAGAAACGCTATTATGGCAACAGATCTCATTTCACCGCTCGTATTTCATTTCAGGAGCTTGTAAGCATGTTAGGGCTGAGGTTTTGTAGAATTCCACGGTTCGGTTGGGAACGAAGTCCTTCCTTCCTCTCAAAGCACATGGCCTTTTTCTCCGTGGGTACTGAATGGATAGGGATGGAGAGAGGGCATGGTTCCCAAGCTGGGTATTCTATGCAGAAGGAGGTGGGCCATGTTCTGGAAAGACCTAAGCTGCAGAGAGTGCACTTCTCCCGTGGAGGTGTTCGCAAGATAGTCAGGGGCCAGAAGGTAACAGCCCAGAAGTTCTAGCCGAAGAGCAATTTTTGCCTTAAGCAACTTCCCTTGGACTTGACTTCAAGTGGCATGTGCGCTACAGGAAAGCCCATTCTTCATAAGCTCAGAGCAAGGACAATTAGAAGCTACTGGGCCAGGGGCCAGGAGATGGGCCAACTCCCTGGCATAGCTGGCCTGGGGCTTCCGAGTCTGGAAGCGAGATGGTGGTTATTACTCGTGGAGGTCTGTCCTGTAGACTCCGACCGAGCAACGAATGAACGAGCGCACTCACACACACGTAATACAGTGTCGAGCGGGCTAGGAGTGCTCGTCAAGGGCTTTCAGAGGTCAGTCGCAGATACCTGACCGCTACTCGCTGCTCTTCACATTTATTAAGTTCAGCTTTAATAACAGAGGTTCTAAGTCAACACGCTTGTGGATAATTAACACGGTGAAAAGAGTGGTTTTACAAATGATAAAAGGTCTTGGTTTTGGGGCCCAGAAGAAACACCATTAAGGAGTAATTCTTCGACCTCCCCCTGAGACAGCTATCTAGCACATAGCTTACGTGATTAAACACAGACAAAGGAATGTGGGGTAAACAGACTTAACTGGGGAAGCTTTTCTTAAGTTAATCTTTACGACTTAATATTTTAACTACGAACTGGCTGCCTTCAGTCCATTCCACAAATTAAGAAAAACCTTTCAGCCTTCCAAAAGGTTTAAGACTATAATCTTATAACTTTCCTGATATTTCCCTTAATATTTTGCCAGCTACCTTGAGTAGAATCTTCACATGGAAGGAGACAGGTGCAGGTAGTGGAGTGTTCAGGAGCTGCCCCCGCAGCACCGCTCCTCAGGAGTCAGGGAGCCACACCCAGCTCTGCAGCATCTCTGCTGTGAGCCCCTCCCTGGCAGGCTGTGTTTCCATGAACCCTCCCTCTGCCCCAGCCCCTCAGGCAGGGACGACACAGCCGAGGGCTGGTTCACAGTGTCCAAAATAAATCGGAGTGAATCACGCCCATGTTCCTTTTTATGGGGCTGGACCTGACATTTGTAAAGAACCCCAGAGCACACTGGCTCAGAGATCTAAAAAGTGCAGTGGGTCATCAGTCACTGACCAGGGCAGCAGCCCTGAAAGTCAGGTGTGGGAGTCAGTTCCCTGTGTCCACTTGTCCAGGGTGTAGCTCCCAGTGACTTAATCCGATGCTAACTGAGGTGGTACTGGGAAGGCATTTTGTGTAGGTAGTTCAGTCAGTTGACCTTGACTAAAGGAGAGTTCGCTGGATAACACAGGTGAGCCCCATCTAATCACGTGAAGGCCTTAAGAAGAAAGCCTGCAGTTTCCAGAGAAGAGATTCTGCCTCGAGTCTGCAGCACAGAAATCCCACCTAGTTTCCAGCCTGCCAGCCTCCCCTGCAGGTCTCAGACCTGCCCACTCCCGCAACTGCATTACTCAATTCCTGAAAATAAATCTCTTAAAATATTAAAATATCCTATAGGTTCTGTTTCTCTAGAGAATCCCAACTGATGCACCAGGCCAGCTCCAGACACAATGCCAGGAGACACATTGAGCTCTGGGGGAGACGGGCATGAGCACTGTATCTTTCTCTTCTATAAAGGGGATTATTAGTGTCAGCCACTCCTACCCCTCCTCCTGGAACATCTTTGGGGTTGGGGGACGATGACACTTGGTGACTGGTTGACATGTGTACATTGCCAGATGCCTCAAAGCTTGGGCGGCCTCTGCAGCCAGTGTTCCTCCTCTGCCTATATCATACCCAGCTGCCCTTTTCCTCGAACGAGGCATATGGGCCAGGTGCGGTCCACCTCGTTCTCTATGTGAACAGCACCTGCCAAACTGACACCACTGCGAATCCACCAGAGGACCCAGAAGACGAGGAGGATGACATGATGGTCTTCACTCAGTATCCACCCACCAAAACACATCACCGATGCTTCAAGAGCTGGAGCAGCATTGAAAGTTTATGACAGGAGCATTCTGGGCACTGTTAGAATTCCGTGAGCCCTGAGAAAGGAAGCTCTTAAAGTCCCCATTGTTCCCTTGAAAGAAAATGTCCAGGCTGGGCACAGTGGCTCCTGCCTGTAATCCCAGCACTTTGGGAGGCCGAGGTGGGTGGATCACCTGAGGTCAGGAGTTCGAGACCAGCCTGGCCAATGTTGTGAAACCCCGTCTCTACTAAAAATACAAAAATTAGCCAAGCATGGTGGCGGGCATCTATAATCCCAACTATTTAGGAGGCTGAGATGGGAGAATCGCTTGAACCCGGGGGCGGAGGTTACAGTGAGCTGAGATCGTGCCACTACACTCCAGCCTGGGTAAAAAAGAGGGTAACTCCATCTAAAAAAAAAAAAGAAGAAGAAAAAAAGAAAATGTCCAGTTCCCCTGAAAAATGTCATTTCCCAGAAAGACACCGTTGGCCCAGCACCAGCCTTTAACCTGCCTAAGAAAAGAACCACCCAAGAGCTTTCCCCAGTGTGCTGCGCTGAGGGTGCTGGGGGAAAACTGCCCTGGTGTGTTTCTTAAGGACTGCAGCCCCTGGCCTGGGGCTGAGAGTTGTCCTAAACTCCCAACCTGCATCCCTGGGGTAACAACATAGGGTGAAAGGCTGCCCTGTGCCTGGCCAGGAGGGAGATTAGACAACAGCTACCAAGGGGAATCACAGGCCCATGCTAAGGAAAACAGTGTTCGCACTTCTCCCACACGCAGAATGCTTATTTTATTTTAAATTCAGGAGTAACACAGTGAGAACAACAGAAACTTTCATTTCTGGAGCACTGTTCTCGCCTCCTCACTCAGTCTCCCTTCGGAGGTTTGCTGAGTCCAGCCTGGCCCCAGGCCAAACTCTCAAAAGAGGGCCGGGACATGGCTCGCTTTGCCTGTTGTCTGTCGGAACTCATTTCACTGCCCTTTTCTCGGAGGTGCTTCCTTCCTCTCTCTCCCGTTTCCAACACCCCCCACCTCCCTGCAGGTGAATTTCCCATAGGTAGCAATTAGCCTCTGCAGAAGAAAAGTTTTAGAAAGGTGTCCTGGTCTTAGTGTCTCCACCGTGAACACATTGGCATATATGGGATCACACGACTCCACCCAAAACAGAATTCATTCAATGTTTCCAGGCCATGTTCCACCAACTGTTCTTCTGCATAAACTCTCCTGCATTCTTTAGAACATGATTACCCTGCACTCTTATGTGTTTCAGAAATACATACAGTTAATGATCAGCAGAATGTTCTATCCAATGGAAAGGATTTACGGGTTAAAGTAATCACTAACTTCCCACAGCTTTGGTGTCCTGGACCGCATCATTGCACTGTCTACCAGGTGCTTTCATAACTCCAGGAATGAATCTCTTGATGAGCTCCAAGATGGGCCTGCCTTGAGTTCCACTTAAAGGACCAGTGCGTTGGCAAATATTTAGCATCAGAGCCAGTGCCTTTTCAAGAAGTTAGCTGCACAGACGCAAACTGGCGTCTCAGAGTGGAGGGGCGTTCTGGCAACTCCTGTCTCCCCATCTGGCACGTCCAGCCGTGCTGCTGACGTTCCTTCTAGGACACTGTGTCTTGGCACCTTCATTTACACCACACTAGGAATTGACGCAACGGTTTCCAGACTTATAAACTGTGACACTTATAATAAACCTTTCTAGCATTGAAACATATATGTAACAAAATGGCCCCATTACAGCTTTGACCAAGTGGAAAACGCTCAGGGTGTGGAGTCAAACACTCCTGGTTTAAATCCAAATTCTGATTCCATTTAAGTGGTGATTTGGGGTCAGATTGGAAATGCCTGATCATAGGTTTCTTCATCCATCAAATGGGGTCCAGCATTCCTCATGGGGGGCTGCTTGGAGGACTGAGGGGCTATTGGATATAAAAGGGTTTTGTACACAGTAAAATATCCAAAAATATGAGCTGTTCTCATGACCGGATGATAGTTTATGCAACATTTAAAAGAAGTAATCTGTTCCTTACCTTAAGATTTGATACTCTTTTTCCTGAATATATATGTGGTATTAGATCATAATTGAAATTAATTTTACTTTTCAAAGCTACACATAATTCAATGCTTCTTGAGGGCCAGGGACAGTTCTGCATTTGGTAATACATTTTACATAACAGCTGCATTTCACAAACTCGGGGAAGCTAACAATTATGGGAGACACTGGAGTGGGCTTTATGTGTAAGCTACGAGGAGGAAAAAGCAGCAGACATTGAAATGAGAGGACCACGGGGACTGGAAGGCCAGGTGAGGGTGGCAGGCAGGCAGAGGAGACCCACTAGCAAATCAAACGGCTTGGACATACACTGTACTACCTGGCCACTAGCTGACACTCTCCCTTTATGAAAACATAAGGCGGCATTATTTTCCAGGCAATAAAACCTCAGATGAATTCTGCCATATGTGGGCAAGGCTCCTCTCCCACAGAACCCTCGTGCCTGGGAAATAGAATTGAACACATCTTCAAAGAGAGTTCTTGGTAAATATACTACTGATTTCACAACCTCTATCCTCTACACAGACCACTGGAGAACAGATTTTCCCAGGGCTGCCCAGTGTCACCATTCGGTGGCCTTGCTGCTTTCTTTCCTTTTTTTTTTTTTTCTTTTTTTAAGCCAGTGTCTCGCTCTGTTGCCCAGGCTGGAGTGCAGTAGCATAATCCTGGCACACTGCAACCTCTCCTCTTGGATTCAAGCGATTCTCCTGCCTCTCAACCTCCTGAGTGGCTGGGACTACAGGCGCAGTGGCCTTGCTTTCTGAGTCAATCTCTGGGGAGGCGTGACTAACTTCTACTTTGCCTTTCTAAGGGATAGGAAAATGGGAAGTCGGAGGAAAAGGGATAGGAAAATAGAGAAAGGGGCAGACGTCTCCTTACCTTGAGCCATTCACTTGGCTAGGGTTACATTCCATTTTGATGGTGACCCTAGCTGGGGGTTGAGACAGCCAATCCTGCTGAGGGACGCGTGGGCTCATCTTGGAAGTCTGTCCATAGTCGCTGGAGGAGGACGCGGTCATCTCCGTCTTTGCCAGGTGTGGCGTTCCGTAGGCACACTCAAACAACGACTGGTCCTCGCTCACAACTGATAGCGCTTCCTGAATGCCCAAAGAAACGCATAATTCAAGACACTCCAATAGACACTCATGTCTCCAAAAGTTGTTGATTTCAGAGTCCTTTCTAACTGGGACCACATTTTAGATAGTTTTCATGGTCTCCACTTCTACCTTTCAGAAGAAAAAAGTAGCTTGTTTTTCTTTCCTCCAGACAGTAAGGGTTAGAAGTGCCAGCCCAGAGAAACTTTTATGCAGGTCTCAAAGCCTCTCAGGCTTGACAGTGGCAGGGCAGCAGAACACCCACTTTAATCTCAACGTAAGGAAGTTGAATTTCAAAGGTCTTAGAAGACATCCAAATGCATGTGTCATTATTTGACAAATGCAATCTATAATTCAAGCAGACAGAGTACCGAACAGTCATGAAGATAAAAAAAGAAATGTGAAGGCTAACACCTAAGCATCTGGCAAAATTGCCACATTCCCGGGGATTTTGAGGAAGGGGGACTTAGACGAAGACAGAGGGATCAATGGAGCCACAAAGGGCAACCAACCAAAGATACAAAGGTTTCCACTCTAAGTTATTAGCTGAAGTAGAGTTTCAAGTGGTGCTTCCATGATGGTGAACATCTGGATGATAAATGAACCCAAAAAAAGAAAAACAAAAAAAGCTGTGAAGTATCCAGATGCTTCCAAACACCAGGATGTTTAAAAGATCTGGACCACTGACAAGCTCTTTTTTCCCCTTACTTTCTATTAATATCTTTGCTCTTTTGCATGATTGGGTGAGAAGAAATAGCAATTTGTCATTGTTGGATCAATCATTTATTGCAGTTTTAAGTCAAACAAGTGGTTAGCCAAGGGCTATGTTTATATTCTACAGCCAATGAGCTATGGCAAGTTTGATTGGGAAATTTCAGCTACTTTAATGATGTCTTGTGCTGCCATGACACAGAGCTGCTGTGATACTATCCCATTTTGGTTCTTATGATAGACAAAAACACCCATATGAATGCTCATTTTTATATGGGTCTTTTGGCATCCTCAGTATTGACATCAACTGGTGTGAAGCGAAGGCTAATTGGGCCACATATTTTTATTAAAAAATGAAAAAAAAAAGAACTTTGGAGCCAGAGCAGGGAAAGCAGGGGTGTGTGGGCTGTGCACACCCTTCCAGTCCAAACGTCTCACCTCCTGATGAGAAACCTGAGACCCAGAAAGGTCTAGAGTTAATCTTGAATGAGCTGGCCATGATCAACTAGGGAATTGGTGACGGGAATGACTTGTGTATTGCCATCTGCCTTCCCCTTGTCCCCACAGCCCTATGATGCCCTTTATGACATTTTTTTTCATTTGGGACATGTGTTTAAATTAGCACCCTCTTCTTCTTCTTTGACTTGACCTTTAAGTAAATAAGGGTGTTTCCCATCAGTCATTGCACCCTAGAAGCAGCCTTTCTTAGATGGAGACCTCCCTCCCCACCTAAAAGGATCAGAATCTTTAGGAAACTGTCACTCCCCAACCCCACATGTACTCTGTCCCTCTATCCCCTACCTGCCCCAGGACCAAGTTTTTTCCCTAGCTTCCCACGTGCACAAACTTCTTTGCCAGACACACACTGCACTGAGAATCAGCAAGGCAGAACAATCAAACAAACTTGAACCTCTGTCTCTCAAAGTGGTGGTCAGGCCTCTGTGCATATGCAAGCCCCCACCCTCAACTCCATTAGAATCTATAGGATGACAGCCCTGTGACACCTGGGAAAGATGAAGCCTGGAGTTCAAACAGTAATGCAAAATGTACCAAAGAGTCAGTTATGCCAGACAGAGAACCAGAATCAGGCACAAGGAACAAAATCATCTTGAATAGACAGCAAAAGCAAACTCATCCACAAACAAAAATAATACAAGGCAGTGGCACAGAAGCTGACAGTACAGAAATGGCATCCTAGATGTTAGGGAACCTGAATTTCACCGGCTTTCTCTTCTGGTCACAACTGAGTGACCAAATCAAGGAGTCTAAACTCATAGATGTGCATTTCAAAGTAAAATCAGCACCATAGACTTAGTGTAGTCATGCTCGTTAAGACAAAAATTAAACCTTCTTAAATAATTTTTGCAAAACAGATACTCCCTTCCCATGGCAGCATTGGGTAGCGTGTTTTACACTCTCAGAACAGGAAACAGGGCTGATGGCTGCTGCCTCCCTCCTTCCTGGGCCTGAGTCTCGACCAAGGCTCAGAGGGGAATAACACACTATGTAATGTTAGCTTTGGCTTCCCCATGATGAGAAACATGAACAAATGTGTGATTTATATCAGAAATTGGCAAAAACAGGTTATATATAAAATTACAAACTAAAAAGAAAACGGCTGCACCGACAACAAACAAGCAATAACTTTAAAATATTAGTACCTCTCCAAGATGAAGTCAGATATTTTTGCAAACAAATCCAAAAGCCAGATAAATATGGTGTAAGATTAAATTAAAAAAAAAACCAGACCAAAATATTAGAACTAAAATGAAGCTTAAGCGTGTGTTTGTAGGGGAAGGAATTCATTCTCACATCTGGCAAAGCATTATTTCAGCACATGGTTTTCTAAAGAAAGAAATCAAAGTTAATTGAGATGAATTTAGGAAGGGAAAAAACCCTTAGAAATGCTAGAGATAGGGGAGGCACGCCTCCTTTCTTTGTATCTTAAAATTCTTCTCACAGTTAATATTGCACAAAAATGAGAAAGGGGAAATAATTCAGAATGTTAAAAGCAATCCCTCAGTTGCTTTTGTTCAGTAGAAGGGAAAGATTTTAAAAATAAGGAAGTTCAGGATAAACATTTCAAAAGGGGTGAAATACAGCCCACATTTTGAAAAGACAAAGCAACCCGAACTATGCCCCAAAATGATTCTTATTAAACAAAGGCTGCTGAACATCTAGGATGAAGTACAACTCAGGAAAAAGAAACAAGCGAATAAATAAAATCTTTCTCTCTCACACACACTAGGGGAGTAAGAATAAGCTGAGAGTGGTTCTCATAGATCCACTCCAAGAAGAGTGATCACTCAAGTGCTGTTCTGCAGAAGAAAATCAAGCCACACACCACCACGTCTCTTTGTCTTCACACTTGACTTGGTTATAGGCAGGTTTCACCACCCCTTTGGTTAAAGTGTGAACGGCACAGGCTGCCACATAGGACCGTCCCTGCCTGGCAGTCCTGTGACTTCAAAGGGGATCCAGCCCAGTAGGATTAAAACCAGAAAAAGAGCGTGAACACAGGCTGGTAACCAGGACCACATGCGTTCTTTAACTCTGGCTCTGGGAGAGACCTCCTGGCCTTGACTGACATGTCCTTCCTTCCCTGCAGCCTGGCTTCTCCTCCTTATAGCTAGGAGATCTCATCTACCTACGTGCCTACCTGCCACGAGGGGTGGCAGCTGCCTTAGTGAACATGTATAGATTGTTATTGCAGAAACTCTGGCCAGCTGCAGGGCTTGGTGGCTTTACAACAGAGACTATTTTAAACGTCAAAATCTGGCAGAAATGTGGCATAATAATTTCATATGTCTGCTTCTATGTTACTATAAAAAGACTTGAACTTTGGGTTGGTGTTTGCCAATGTGTGGGGTGTTTTTTTTTTCTGTAGCTCCAGGAAAGTTGGGATATTCCCATCAGGCAAGTGGCAGGTCACCAAGACCATTTTTAAAGAACTTATGAGAAACACATAATTCTAATCAAATAGTCGCCAAACAAAAGGTACTGCTGTGTTAGTACTATGGTGTTTATTATTTCATGTCAATACAGAATATACCAATAACATATGAGGACCATTCCTTTGGATTTTGGTCATGGGATAACAGTTGACCTAGAGTTCCAGAAATGGGGGGAGGTCCCACCAGGTTATATCCCATATTATAACTGTAAAATATGCATGTATTTTCAAGGAACTCAACTTGAGTACAACAAAGGATCCAAAATATTTAGATTAAAGCAATAAAAAAACCTAATGAAGTTGAACGCATTCTGACATTTTCAGCAAAATATTTCAGGAATCCTGATGCCTTTCTATAACAGATGAATATTTTGCAAGATGCATACATCTCACCAAAGTATTAGAAAATAAGGGTCCAAATTTGCTTCTAATTTGTGATCCTTACAGCTCATAAAAATATTACATTGTTAATACAGAGAATCTGTCATACTTAAACTCTTTTGAAAATCTGGGAGTGGTAAAGTGCTGAAACTGAGAAAATCTTAAAGAATGGTCAGCTGGATTTCACATCTGGAGTAAGCAAAAACACCCAGGGAAATGGTCCTTTCATGGTTTTCAAAAATTAGGAAGATGGCCAGAACTAGACCTCCTGAGAATTGGATTATCAAATCCATCTTCAATGTTTTCAAGTCTTATATGCCATAATTATTTGATAATTATGAAAAACAAATGGAACAACTAGGTGCAAAAAGAATTTTATGATCGTGATCATGCTTAAAAAAAAAATCTTAGGCCAGGTGTGGTGGCTCACACCTGTAATCCCAACACTTTGTGAGGACAAGGCGGGCACAGCATGAGGTCAGGAGATCGAGGCCATCCTGGCCAACATGA
>NW_016107356.1:8377870-8585309 GCF_001604975.1 Cebus imitator
AATACAGTGTGGAGATCATCCACTTAAGAAGCCAATATCGTCTTAAATCAATAGCCTGATTTTTCTGTCAGTTTTAATCCCATTACAATCCAATACAAAACCCTTCCTTAAATTTCTCTTGTATATAACCAAGCAAACTTTGGCACATCACTTAACTCCCTATACTGCCATGTGTAAGATATCTTTTAACCACTTTCATAAATAGCTTATCCATCAAATAAACCAGATTATCTTGTTAAGCACTCTGTATGCAATATCCTCTTAAATTGTTTTGTTGATTATAAGATACACCACTTTTCACAACTTATCGGCTCTGAAATATGAAAATGAATGACTTATCCTAGGTATTAGGCAGCATATCTTCTTCTCTGATGGCAGATAAAATAATGGGACATTTTATAACCAATGATATCCTACATTTTATGAAAAATGATCATTTAATCCTTACAATTGTCCTATAAGATTAGCTGTTATTCTTGCCCACCAATCAGAAAGTGCAATTAGAGAAGTAACATCAATGGTGAGGATGAGGCAGAAAGAGGGTTTGTGTCTCTGAACTGAACCATCCCCCAAGGCTGTACACTGGCGACTATCTGGGTGTTACTGGAAGGAAGAAGTTGGATTAAGAAAAGTCACACGGTGGAGTCTTTGGGTGCCTGGTCTTGCCATGAGAGATGGAATCACGTAGAAAGAGACAGAGAGGCTGGAAGAGGGAAGAGACAGAAGAAGGATGAAGGGATAAGTGTCCAGAATCCCTGGATCTAGGATGGAATAAAGGATCTGGACAGTAAATGGAGAGTGCTGGAAACCTCTCTAGGTATACCATGCTCTTCTATGAGCCTAGGGGATGTGTAGCAGTGGGCCCCACATCCTGTTAATTATTTATTTTGCAATGGCTTAAATCAATAACCCTGTTCTTTTGTTTGGTTAATCCGATTATTCAGAAACAAAGACAATGCCAGGTGTTGGGATGTGTTCATTGCAGGTGGATGCCTGCCTTCTCTTAATGATGACTATGCAGGAAAACTAGGACAGGTAGGAGTGCCATTCACAAATATACTGAAGCCTGTGCCACTTTGGTGGCCTTTAATGGATGTCTGCAGACCTAATGATATTGGAAAACTATTTGTTTGGCTGTCTCAGGCTCTATTGTTTATAGCTTCTCTTTCAGGCAGCACATGGGCAGTAGACGCTTCTAAATGGTCTAGTATCTAATTGCATTTGGAGGAGAAAAAAGCAACACAAACAAAATAGACAATGCACTCAGAGAAAGCTCTGCTCTGCCACCAGAAGCCCGACAAAGACATGCCAGTCCTTCAGGAGATTTCATTCTAAACGTGCACACTTTTGCAATTCTGAGGCCACAGGTATCTCATTAAACAAGAATCTTCATCTGACCAGCGTGTCTTTTAATTACAACACAGAGAAAAACCAAATGTGGTAAGTGAAAGAAGTTTCATCAAGCTGGGTATGATCATTTTTGCCCCTTCTTGATATGATTTCCTTTTTTTCTTAATTCTTCAGAGGAGGAAACATTAACATCGTATATTAAATGCAGCATCTAGCTTTGTGTTCACGTTTTTCTAATTTTACAAATTTCTATTTTAGGCCTTGAAAAATATAAAAATATCTTGGATTAACCTCAAAGGAAAAATGTATGTAGGCAAATGAAGTCCATCTAAATAGAGTATTTCTCCAATATGATGTCACTTCAATGTCAAACAATTTTACCACTCACAACACTAGTCCAGTGCTAAGAAAAGGAGACCCAGAACTAGTGTTCAGATACAATTGCACATACATATATACAAGCACATATACATGCATATATATATACATATATACATGTGCACATGCATGCAAATATATACACACATATACAGATACACACATGTATATATACAAATATATGTAAGTATATGCATATATACAAATAGATACATATACAAATATAGGCATATATACAATACATAACATATATACAAATATATCATACATATGTACACATATTACTAAATATATATTAAGATAATGAGAGATGAAAATCTATATCATTATTATCTTTATTAATAGAACACTTTAGTCCAGGTGTGGTGGCTCACACCTGTAATCCCAACACTTTGGGAGGCTGATGCAGGCAGATCACCTGAGGTTGGGAGTTCGAGACCAGCCTGACCAACATGGAGAAAGCCTGTCTCTACTAAAAATGCAAAATTAGCTGGTTAAGGTGGCATACGCCTGTAATCCCAGCTATTCAGGAGGCTGAGGCAGGAGAATTGCGTGAGCCCGAGAGGTAGAGGTTGTGGTAAGCCAAGATCGTGCCATTGTCCTCCAGCCTGAGCAACAAGAGCGAAACTCCATCTCAAAAGGAAAAAAAAATTAGAACACTTCAGAGGATTTTTAGATATTCCTTATCTTTAATCATACCCACTAGGGTTAATGTTGCCTAAAAGATACAGGGAACCGGGCTTCTTCCCTTTCTACACCTGCTGCTTCCTCTCTCATCCTAGAAGGTGCTTTCCCCTGTGCTCAGCACATCCCTTCAGAACAGACTTCACTGGGCATCCATCCCCTCCATGCCCTTCAGCTGATTTTCCCTGCTCTGGACTCATTGGGTTTCTCAGGGCTCAGAAAAGGCCTGGCTAGTGCCAGCAATTCTCTTTTCCCACATATTTCTCCCTTGGCTTCACCTTTATTAAAATATAAGCATTTTGAGGGCTGGCTCCTCTATATGTCTGCTCCTATACATGAGGTAATTTCTTAACTTCAGAGGTTTGTTGGTGCTCGTATCAGCCCTAGGACTGAGCCATTAGGTAATATTACAGCCCCATCATAATGGTATAAATGGGGTCCACAAACTTCTACCACATCCAAATAAATAGGCATATTTTTGTGAGAAGAATGGGTTGTGCAGCCAATGACCAGGAGTTCCAAGGAGTCTGGAAAAGAATTGCCATTGGCAATATGTCTGCAGTCATATTACCATAGAGCACATTATTGCAGAGTTTCACCTTAAATCTACATAGGCTTACCTAGGGACTTCCTATAGCTAAGCAACCTATGAACAAAATAAAACTTACTGGAAAATGAACATTTGCAAAAGAAGGAGGGAGCATGCAATCTGGAAAGCAGAAACCCTAGAAATACTATGAAAGAGTGAAGCTTTGTAGAAAAAAATTAAAGAAAGAATGGTTATGTCTACATAATGAAAACTAGATTTAAATGAGCCTTGAGAGATTAAGAATTTCAACCAACTTAATTTTTAAACAACTCTTTGTTTTCTCAGTGACTTGCAGAATAACCTCGAATGCATTTGAAAGCACAATGAACTGGGACTAGTTAGCCTGGCAAATGTCACTTATCTGTTTAAGAAACAGTGTGCCTGTGGTGGTAAGAGCTTCTTATCTTCTTCTTCAAAGTATCACCTTTTTGGCTGGGTGCAGTGGCTCACACCTGTAATCCCAGCATTTTGGGGAGTGAGGCAGGTGAATGACCTGAGGTCAGGAGTTTGAGACCAGCTTGGCCAACATGATGAAACCCAACTCTAGTAAAAATTAGCTGGATGTGGTAGTAGCACCTGTAATTCCAGCTACTCGAGAGGCTGAAGCAGGAGAATTGCTTGAACCCAGGATGGGGAGGTTGCAGTGAGCCGAGATAGCACCACTGTACTCCAGCCTGGGCAACAAGCATGAAACACCATCTAAAAAAAAAAAAAAAAAAAAAAAAAAAATCACTTCTTCCCAGTAGGTTTCTTTCTTTCTTTGGAGATGAGCAAAAAGTATAAAAAACATCTATGGAAACCTCCTATTTGTTAAGTTTTACATGGAAATGAGTGCAAAAAATGCCCTTGCTATTCTTTTAAAACCTTCTAAAATGGGACTGTTGCTACTCTTGACTTTCAGTGCTTGTTTTTGTTTCTGGAATCACTATCATATATTACTCATGAATATTCATCAAAACCCTTTTCCTTATTTTTTAAATCTAGTTTTAAATAATTCATCTGAGATAAAAAGATCTTTTTCTTTCCATTTTTTAAATCACCCTGGAGAACGAACATGAAGCTGTACCAACGTGCAGGAGACTGTTTGGTGGAGCACAGGAGCCAGGGAGAGGGATCTGAAGATGGAAGATGTGAGTTTCAAGCTGGGCTCTGCCCTTGCTCTGGGAATCACCTGGGTCAATCCTTTAACCCTTCCCTGCCCCAAGTGTGAGCTGAGAGCTTGCCAGAAATGCAGATTCCAAGTCTCCAGCCCTGCTGAATCAGAATCTGCTTTGTAACAACATCCCCAGGTGAGCTGGCCGCCTGCTCAGTTCAGCAAGTGCTGCATTATCCTTTCTTGACTCTCAATATCTTCAACTATAAAGGTGGTACTGATGGCAGCCAGCTGCCCAGCAGCTCTCTCCCAGGACAGCTGAATGGGCCAAATAAGCTAGTGTGTGTCACAGCTTTCACAAATCTTAATATTGTATTTAATTTATCATCACGTGATAGAACAGTGACGTGACTGACTCCAAACCTCCACACCTGAAACATCAGAATTAACCATTTCTAGTCATGTTATTCTAACAAGCCAGATGCAAGGAAAATCACAATCTCTTGTGTGCAAATTATTACTTACTCTTTTTAAGTACTGGATTTTCAAACTATGCATCTACCTAACAGAGGGGAAGGGTGATCTTTCATTTTAGGAGCACATCTGTCACTTTGATTTAGTCTTTTTGGTCCCTGGTCCAGTTCTTTTGTGGGTTTTCCATTCTAATTCTATATTAGTTTGTTGAATGTCAATTAAATCAAAGCTTTGTACAGGAAGGAGTGAATCCTGGTATGCTCCCCATCATGCTGTTGGTATTCTCTACATAACAACACGCTAAATGAATGAATATACCATGGTCTTAGAACATAATCTCCTTTTTTTCTTTTAACCTAGAATAACATACAAGGCACACCGTTGATAGCCCTCAAACTTTTGAAGAAAAGTCTTTTCTTCCAGGATGTGGAATCTGTGATGCTTAACTTTCTCTAAAACTTGTTGAAGTTTTCATAAACTTCTATGAGGAAATGTTTCTATGGCAGTCTGGCTAAGAAGTTCACAGGATCATTCTGCCCTCCTGATTTTTGAAACTTACTAGCCCACGTTGAAATTCAGGTGATTCACGGCTTGAGAAACGTGAAGGCCAAGCTCAAGGAGCAGCAAAGTTATTTGCATTTTTTTTTCTATTGGCACAGTCCCTCTCTGAACATTGGGGAGGGATAATCACTTCTCTGAACTTCAGAAGGAGCTCCATGAAAAATCGGCAGTTTTATGCTTGGCCCTTTCAAAACACACAAAGGCTGAAAATACAGCATGCTACGCATCTGGAATGTGTCTCTTCTGTGAAGGTCTGACACATGGATTCATTGTTTTCGATAAAATTCCAGGAATTTTATTCATGAGAAAATTCTGGCACAATGGAAAACTCTGGCAAGCACAAGATAGGAGCAGCAGATGTCCTGGCCTCCGCCCACAACTCTGTCTCTGCTTTCAGCTAATCTTCATCAGGTGTCTCTCTCATGCCTTCAAGCATTCAGTCCAGAATTTCCCATAAGATAGGGAAGAGGGGGTGGGGGTGTTATGTCAGCCTTAATTTTTTTAAATAATTGGTGGGGTTCCTCCTTCCCCAGATGGGTGTGTCATACCACGTGCAATATTTAAGTGTCGGGATGGGGCACTTTAAAAAGGAGCCACAAGAGCAAGGGGACACTGGCTCAAGATCCAGCTGCCCATGGAGCTCCACCACTCAGTGCCTGTCATGTCCCGAGTCTTCAAGCTCCTCATCTGAAATGAGGGTCTGGTCTACTGGTGTCTTCTAAGCCTCCATTTTGCACCAAAATGAAATTGATTTTGTTTAACTAGTAACGTTCTCTTTCCGCCATGGCCAGCCTGCAGTCTCTACTTTCTCCATGTTTGAGCAGACATGCAGATAAGATATAGAAATCTGCCACGTTTGGAGATGCTAAAAAGTTCCTCTGCATCCCAGTTACATGCTAAATGCAGGCTCCTTCCCTGTTACCCCCAGACTTTAATTTCCCTGCATCATGTGGCTATCTCTTTCCGTGCTAATGGTAAGAAGCTAGTTGGCACCCTGAGAGCTGGTCTCACGTTTTAAAGTATGGAAAGGATCTACTCTCCTGCATGGGAACATGATAACTGTTCTACACATAAAGCACATCAATAATAATAATAATGATAATTGTAAAGCATGGTAATACCAACCGAAAGTCTTGCAGAAACTGGGGCTCTGGCAGAGAAAGGAGCACATGAATAAGTCCCCACTACTCACATGAAGTCCAGGGGCCCCATTCCTTTGCTTTCTATCCCCATCCCCAGACAACTGTTGGCATAGGCCACGTACTTTATTAGGCAGACACGAACACAGACGTTTTCTTTTCTTTTCCTTAAATGCTGACATAGTAGAAAGAGTTAGTCTTTACCCACTGTGAGGGTCCAACTCCTGCCAAGCTCTTTCTTCAGCTTGGTGAGTGATGATGTCTGACTCCCTGGGGCTGGGAGGCTAAGCCTGTGCTTTGCAGAAGATTTTCCAGCACATAAATATATCCTGGTTGCTGCATGAAAAGGGGACTGAGTAGCTAGGACATCACAGCCCTTCGTTAATGCTACGCTGAGCTCATGCTTTTCCTATGATGTAGATGAGCACTGGGTAGACCCCCGTCCTGGTAACACTCTTCATGCACCAACAAGCTGGTTGCCAGTGAGACTTGGTTTTTATGACTCTGGGAGTGCTGACCTCAAAACCTAATGCATTTGAACTAGGAGACCAATCCCTTCAACAATTTCAAATTATACATACAAATATCACACCCAATAGGGCTCTTCTGGCATCTGGCTTGAGCCCCTCTATAAAAATGTCTACTTTGAAAGTCACAAGGCCAGGTGCGGTGGCTCACGCCTATGATCCCAGCACTTTGGGAGGCCAAGGCAGGCAGATCACGAGGTCAGGAGATCAAGACCATCCTGGCTAATATGGTGAAACCCCATCTCTAAATAAAAATACAAAAAATTAGCCAGCCATGGTGGCATGCACCTATAGTCCCAGCTACTTGGGAGGCTGAGGCAGGAGAATTGCGTGAACCTGGGAGGCAGAGGTTGCAGTGAGCCAAGATCGCACCACTGCACTCCAGCCTGAGTGTCAGAGCGAGACTCTGTCCTCCCCCTCAAAAAAGAAAAGAAAGTCACAAATACTCTCTAAAAATCTGTAGATTCATTCATATCCAAACCACCAAGACCTGCAGAACAGCTTGGTGACTTGAAATCCTGATGTATACACAAGGGTCTAAATGTCAGTCTTTGGATTGTCTCCTTACTGGGGACCTCTTTACTTAATAAGGTTCATCCTTTTGGAGGAAATGAGGTCACAGATGTCCACCTCTATCTTTCCCAGGAAGAAAGGGAAGCCTCAACAGCTCGGAAATGCTATGCACCACTGTGCAGGTTCCCAGCAGCACAGAGCCACCTGTGTGGGGGGAGGTGGGTAGGTGAGGAGTGGACACCTGACCACGAGGCCCTGTGCAGGACTACCTCTTTGCAGAGCAGGTGGGGCCTTCCAAGTTGCCCACCCATCCAACCTGCACAGTAAAACATATGGGAGTGTCATGGGGCTACTTCAAAGAGCAACTTAGCTAAAGGGAAAGACAGTGTGTACTGCTCACTTCCACTGTAGCAGACTTGTACTTGTCACTGTTTATTTGTGAACACAGACACATTTCAGACTGACTGAAAAAATAAAGACAGGTGCAAAGAACAGGCAGCTAAAACTCAGGAAACCACTTACTTCTGCCACTGCTGAATCTGAAGCCTTAAGCTCCCGAGCTGGAAAACCAGCCAACTGGAGCACTGACCTCTCTGGACCCTCTAACAGAACGCGCCAAGTAGTGGCCAGTCAGGTTCCCATGAGTCCTGACATGTGAGGCAGGGTTTTTTACTAATGAATCTGATGCTGATTCAGTATTTCTGCAATCACGACGCACTTTCACAATATTTACCCAAGCAATATTTATTCAACAGAAATATCCAGTATTTATTCATCCAGGATCTCTCAAACGTTCACTCCAGTTTCACTCACCTCAGTGTCTCTAAACTTCATACTTTGCTTTCAAGCAAGAGGAGAGGTGTGTTGGTCTGGGTGTCTGAAGGTAGGGGTGGTAGCTGGTGAACAGGGAACCAAAAATTGGCCATCCTTACTTAAGTACTTTACATCTCTTTAATGGATTCTCATCTCCTGCTCTCTTCTCCAGCCTTGTAGTCTGGTTCTGACACTGTCCTGCCAGGATTAGGAGTGAGCTTGTTGGGGTTCCCACAAATGTACACTCCCAGCTAGCCTCTTTGTTATCTACTCAAAAGCAGTTCACACTGTTGGCCACTCTCCCCTTTTCTGTCCCTCTTTTCTTTGGCTTCCATATTGCTGCTGTTCCTCCTGTTCGGTTGACACTTCCATCCCCCATCTCTTTATGACCTCCTTTTTCTCTCCTCATTCTCTAAATGTCAGTTTTCCTCTGTGCGTTCTCCTGGGCCACTTAGCTACCCGGGTATCATTTCTTCCGAGTTATGACTCAGGAGCCACTCCAATGGCCTCAGCGCTGCCTGCCAGCACAGCCCATTTAATGTCAAGAGTGAAACTGCCTTGGAGGGATGGCAGGTGCATGTTTAATAACTTGTTAGGTTTTATCCAGTTTATTTCCCAAGGCCCCATAAGTGTAATTAGTAGATGATAATAATCAGCTCAAGAGGGAAGGTTCCAAGACACAGAATGCACGATTTCTAAAACAGGTCTAAGACAATTTTCCAAGGTGAGATTTATTACGTCACAGTTTTGAAGGCAGTGGCTGATTCCCTGTCTATATTTTCCAGAACAATCCGAGGCCATGGTTGCCATTACAGTTTACTTTGAGGGACGATTTTATAGCACATCTTCACAGACAACGTGGCAAACATCTTTGCTTCTGCTACGCTGACGACCTAAAGTTAAAATGTCTGTACCTATATAGCCTTTTAAAATCACCCCCTAAACTGGTTAATTCCATACCCCAGGGGTGTGGGACTGAATCAAGTGGGCTAGAGATATCTTTATTCAGAGGATTTAGAAGTTTGCCTCAGAGAAAGACCATTTCTAGCCTCCACTAGAATCACACATATCTTCCAGGAATAGGAAAATTCTCATACTAATACGTTCAACAAATATTACTGAACACCTTTTCTACTCTACACACTTTTCTAGCTGCTTTTAGGTTATATTCATGACCCAAAACCACAAAGACGCCTATCTGCACAAGGCTTATGTTCTAGCACTACAAGCCATGGATAATTTTTGAAAATCAATCAATCAATCAATCAATCAATAATTGATAGGGCAAATTGATAACCTTGTTTTTCAAGCCTGATTTCAGGGTTAGAAGAGGGTGATACGTGTGAAGAAACAAAAGGTGGAAGTAGGGACTCAGGAAAAGAGGGGCGAGCTGGTGCTTTTAACTTAGAGTAGTCAGGGTGGTCCTGAGAATGCGAAGGAGGGGAGGGTGTGAGACCCACGCGTTCATGAAGGATAGACCTTCCCTTCCAGCCTTGGCAACAGCTAGAACGCAGCCCGAGTGGACTGTGGCAGCTGCGGGTGGAACAATGGGACCAGAACAGCCAGGGAGGAAGGGTTACTGGAAAGGAGGGAGAGAAAGAGCCAGGAGGTGAGCCAGGAAAGGCTGGGGGTGGCAGAGCCTTGCAGGCCACTGCAGGAACCTGGATGTTGACTCAGAGAGAAGTGGGAGTCTCTCCAGCCGTCTTGGCTAAAAGCCCGGGAATTGTCTTCTGCGCTGCACTAATATTTTCCATTTCATAAGGGTCCTACAAAGAAAATTCTATCTTTAAAGTTTTATTATTTTCAAAACTAAATGTGATCAGAATGCATACATGACACATGCCATGTGTACACCAAAAGCACACCTAATAAAATGTTACAGCCATCTTTTGTCCCACGTGCAATGGGAACTTCCATTCATCATCACATGCAGAAACTCTGAAGACTCAGAACCTGTGCTTTTCATTCAGAGAGTCTGTAAGGGGCCATGGCCATTTTAAAAGGCTTTGACTTGCACAGGAAATACCTCACTGAGGCTCCCACCCACCCATCCTCTAACAGGGCAGCCTTCTGGGAAACTGAAAGGAATAATGGCACTAAAGCATTCCCCTGCCCTGAAATCTCTGTTTACCCATGGACCGGTGACGGGTGTGAGGCTGTAGGTTTTAACGAGCTCTGGGTGGTAAATGGCAGACTATGGTGTCACTTCCTTTCTGCTTAGGAAGGAGGCGTTTGGAGGAACAGTTCACTGCTGTGCTTGCTTATGGAGAACTTGGATTCCCAGAGCTCTATCTGGAAGAACGTGTCTCCATATTAATAAGCAGTGGATCCTCTTTTGCTGCTGAATTTTCCTCAAGGCAGCAGTGCGGGCCTTATTACTGCCCTAAAAATAGTTTCGATATTCAATACGTAGTCTATGTATTCATTTGCTACAGTTGCCAAGACAATATACCACAGACCGAGGGGCTTAAGCCACAGCCATTTCTTCTCTCACGGTTCTGGAGGCTGGAAGTCAGAGAACAAGGTAGTAGCAGGGTTGATTTCTCCTGAGGACTCCCTCCTCAGCTTGCAGATGGTCATCTTCTCCCGTCTCTTCATATCATCCTCCCTCTATGCATGTCTGTTTCTGAGTCCAAATTGCCTTTTTTGATAAGGACATCAGTCACACCGAATCAAGGACCACCCTAATGGCCTCATTTTAATTGGATTATCTCTGTGAAGGCCCTACCTCCAAATAAGGTCCCATTCGGAGGTCCTGGAAGTTAGGACTTCAACATAACTGGGGGAACACTATTCAGCCCCTACCATCCTCCAGGAAGGATGTGTCCCTTTTCTTCATTGCTGTATCTCCCTGCCTAGCACAGTGCCGGGTACCATCCTCTGCTCCATCGGTGAGTGATTCTCCCAAGCTCTATAGGCCAGTCATTCTCAAAGTGTGGTCCAGGAGTCCCCTGGCATCCCCAGACCCCTCCAGGGGGTGTGTTGCTTGATACTGCTTCCATAACATACTAAAAAAGTTATCCAGAGGATGCATGGCATGTCTCATCACATCAGGACTTCTTAAGGCGCAAGCAGATCTGAGAATCCAGCTGCCTCCCATTAGGCCAGACATTAAAGAGATTGCAAAAAATGCAAAACGATGCCACTTCTCATTAACGTGTTTTCAGAAAATAGAGTTATTTTCATAAAAATATGTCATTTGTGTTCACATGTAATGGGTTTATTATTATTATAATATTATTTTTGAGATGGAGTTTCACTCTTGTCACCCAGGCAGGAGTGCAACGGTGTGATCTTGGCTCACGGCAACCTCTGCCTCCTGAGTTCAAGTGATTCCCTGCCTCAGCCTCCTGAGTAACTGGGATCACAGGCACGTGCCACCACACCTGGCTAATTTTTGTATTTTTAGTAGAGACAGGATGTCACCATGTTGGCCACGCTGGTCTCAAACTCCTGACCTCAGGTGATCCACCTGCCTCGGTCTCCCAAAGTGCTGGGATTACAGGCGTGAGCCACCACACCTGGTATTACTATTGTTATTTTTAAATGAATTTATAAATAAATGTTTCAAAGTTTCTGTTTTTATTTCTAATTTAGTAAATAACAATAGATACAACTCATATAAACAAATGGGTTTTTTGGAATCTTCAACCAATTTTACGAATGTAAAGGGGTCCTGGGACCAAGTTTGAGAACCACTGCTGTTGAGGATTTAAGCATGGCTGGGACACAATCTGTACTTCCTGAAGTAACCCACAATCTGATAGTAATAAGACACTTTATGAAGAACATATTTTTAGTAGCTAAGTGTCATGGAAAAAGAAGCTTGTTAGCCATTGCCTCAAGTTGACAAAGGAGAGTCCTTAGGAAAATAATTTTTAAAGGCAATATTGAGCCTTCCAAGACACATAGTGATATGTAAAATCTGGAATTTATGCAACTTAAAAAACTGGGAGTTGGGGGCTGGCATTTTTATGCATCCCAATTGATGAGTGCCACCCCAGGACTCTCTTAACACTCCACACAGTCTACTAAAGAAACAAGCTGCCCCCCACGACCCTCAGCCATCAGCTGCACAGCATGCATCTGCTTCTAGCTGAACCTTCTTGAAAGTGGCCTGACTTATGGCAAAATTGGGGGCAGGTGTGTCAAGGAGACCAGACTGGCAGGAAATGAGCAGTGACTGCATACCACCAACCTGCTGCCAAGCTAACTGTGCTTTTCTGGATCAGAGGCAGCTCAAGACATTGGTCTCCGGGGCTGAGGGGCTGCAGAGCCTGGGGACAGACTCCCTGCCTATCTCCCGGTGTGTCCATCTTGGCACACCTGGTACATCTCTTGGTTGGGAAGTGGCACTCCACAATGAATGTGGACCACTCATTTTACACATAACCAAATTATTTTAATTTTTAAATGTGTATCCCATACCTGGACACTGAAATGTCCTTCCTGTTTACCTGCTTGCTGGGGGCTGTGCTTGGATGCCTCATTTTATTATAAAACAGATTCTCAAAGGCAGTTAATACAAAGAACAAGTGGCTGGGCATCCATCACGTGCAGAGCAGGAGCCTGGTGCTGGTGACGGCTCATCCTCCAAGTGGATGACTCTAGGAATTACTCTAACAGTTAGGAAGAAATACACTGGGAGAAAGGAACAGGAGATTCATCAGGGCTGGGGGATACTGGCTCCGTGAGGGTGCAGACTTCCCCCCACTGCCTTTTTCTCAGAGCCTGTAAGTAACCACATATCATGCGCATGCAGTGCATATTTGTTGCATGAGTTCCTAGTACCGAGGTGCTAAGTGTTGTACTAAGTGTGCTGACGGTTTGGATGACAGATGATG
The DNA here is from genome assembly GCF_001604975.1 of Cebus imitator. Lineage (NCBI taxonomy): Eukaryota > Metazoa > Chordata > Mammalia > Primates > Cebidae > Cebus > Cebus imitator. The sequence continues at coordinate 8,390,836 of NW_016107356.1, forward strand.
GAAGGAGGGGTTGAAGGAATCGGTGCGCACTCGCCTGGGCCTTGAAGAATGGGGTTTATCGAAAATAGTGGGGACCATTTCCAGATGGAGAACCTGTGAGGAAAAACACAGAAGCGGGGATGCCCCTTGTGAGCTGGGGAGGGCCCAGGGTGTGTGTGCTGGTTGGCAGGAAGCTGATGCTGAGGAAACTCGGATTGGATTTGTAGCCTGGTTCTGGTTTCCACAGGCCCGGGATGCCCATCCAGAGTTTGACTTTCATTCTGCACATAGTACAGGCTTGGTATGCCTGCTTCCTACCCTCTCACTCCTTTTTCACATACCCTTTTTATCCATGATGCTACTGGGGTCATGGGTTAGTAAGTCCTGTCCTCTAAGCAGCCAGACTGCATCAAAGCCAGATTTTCTCTATTGATTCCAAGGTAGTGATTCAAAAATGGTAAAAACTCTGAACACTAAGATGGGAGTTGGAGATGGGTTCATGTTTTAAAATCTCAATTTGCTCCCTAGTCCTAGAAATAATCTTCTCCATCTCCCAGGAATGCAAGCCCCAAAGCAACATGAATTCTTCAACTATAAGAGTCTAGACTCCAAATAATTTGTCCAGATTTTGCTTGTGGGATATTACAAGTGTACCTGCTGTATGTAAGTGTTTTTGAAGTGTTCTATGTAAGCAGGTTTGTGTTAGTTGTACTTTAAATGTGCCAATCAAGTTCCCCATGGAAAGAGATGGTCACAGAGACTTTTTGAAAAATTAAGCATCCCAAAAGAAAAGCCAGTCTGAAAAGACTACATACTATATGATTCCAATTATAATGACATTCTGGAAAAGGCAAGACTATGGAGATGCTGAAGGAGCAGTGTTTGCCAAAGGTTAGAGGGAGGGAGGCATGAGAAGGTGGGGCACTGAGGGTTTTTAGGGCAGTGAACCGATTCCATATGATCCTATAATGTTGAATACGTGTAAGTATATGTTTGTCCAGACCCACAGAATGTCCAGCACCACAAACGAACCCCATGTAAACTAAGGGCACCGCGTGATAACGACCTGTTGATGTAGGTTCATCGACTGTAGCAAATGCACTCTGGTGGGTGATGCCGATACTGTGGGCAAGGCTCTGCAAGTGTAGGGCAGCAGGTGTGTGGAAATCTCTGTATCTTCCTCTCAGGTTTGCTATGTACTGAAATTGCTCTGAGAAATAAAGTCTATTTTTTAAAAAATGAAGTATTCCAATTAATGTATAAGTTTTGCCATACTTGCAATGACAACCCTAACCCCTTGACTTTGGTTGTCCAATACTGAATATGTCACCGTGAATGTCTCATCCTCTTTGATCCTATCCCCACCAAAACTAGAGAGTCAAATAAGATGAGATGGCCCTCCCTGGCCCCCTGGTGCCTTTCAGAGAAGGTACTTGGGCTGGAATGGGGAGGAGCTGAGGCTTCCTGTGGGGTTCTAATGCTGGGTATGAAACTGTCCGCAACTAGCACGGTGCTGGAGAGATGAGTGCTAGACTGTGTGTGTCTGGGACTAGTGATAAATGCTCGTTATCATTTATATATTTCTAAAGCTACATTTAAATTTGTCCCCAATACTAGGGACTTTAATACTATGCTGAAATAATATATAACAGCATGTAAATAGTTATACTCTTACCTTGTTGGTGCTGTGTATCAACATTCCTGTGTGAGTGAAACTAGAACGTTGAAGAAAATCCATCACTGCAATGATGGTCTATAGGTTAAAACAGTGTAGGCTGTCTGATGGCCTGATGTGTATGTGTGCATAATATCATCATATATATTATATATATAAACTCATCCAGCTCAAAACTATCACTCTTATTTAGGTAGGCACACTGTAATGTGATTTTAATTAATTGAAAAGTACAGTTTGCAGGAGTGGCTTAATTTCTACACAGTGTGCTAGGATGACCTATCATGGGCTCATGATCCTGGAAGATGTACTTTCAAAGTAAGGGATCTACGTTGGAAGCAAAAATAAAAGTACTTTAAAGAATGACAGGTCTGGGAAATTCTTCCTATGGATGGTCAGCTCTCCATACGGTGAAATGGTGATGACAAAACAAACAGGCACAGTCTCGTGCACGCACTTATTTGCGTGAACCCACTTTACAGATAATTAATTTAATTGTTTGGGACTACAGTTTCTTCCAAATGCAGACAACTTACAACAGGGTGGGAGCCCCAAACTATGAAGTCATGTGAGGTCATGTGCAAACTGAAAAACAGGGTTTCTCTACCAGAACGATAATCATATCATGTTACTCTTCCCCCCAAAAAGGAAATCTAACATCTTTCACCTGGCCTAAGAAAGAAGCCCACATGTTCTGGCCCCTAGAAACCCTTACATCCTGCAAAGAGGGGACCGGAGCTTGTTACTCTTATTAGTTACTCCTAAAGTCACAGAGGCAGGTTAATTTGTCAAGGAATGGCTGCGAATTCAAGAAACGTTTGGATGTGCTGAGAATCAGAATCCAATCTTGGCCTTCAAGTCATGGGTTAAAGACTTGGGTTTTTTTTTCTTTAATCTAGATGAGGTCCTACCTTGTAGTTCAAGCAGAAAGATCTAACAAACGAAAGCAGAAACATTTGACAGCTCAAGTTCAAAAGCAAGAGGCTTGTCAATGCAAAATTCATATGCTGAAAATGTTTCAAAGAAAGTATCCATAGTCTGAAGCATGCAATTAAAAGAATGAGCTGATATTCTTGCACTGTTGCCTGAAACAAACCTCCCTCCTCCTAGCCAGCTCCAAATCTTTTATGCATCATACAGTACAGCTTCCCAAAAAAGCAGGTGGAAACCAAAGTGTGCAGAAACACGCATTTTGCAAGAACAAATGCATTATACTAGCAAGTTATGTGTGGTGGGGCTAGGTGTGTCTGTGGGTGTGGAGGAGGAGAGAAAGAAGAGTCAGGAAGAAGTGAGTGGTGGACGGAGAATGGAAATAAGAAACAGGGACCCTGAAAGACACATCCGCAGAGGTTCTATAACTGTACATGTGCTCTTGTTAAATCATCAGTTTCAGAGGAATCAGATACAAGGCCCGATAGGAATCTATTAATCTGCATCTTGACTTTGGCGCTTCTAGTAATCAGTAAGTATTTGTATTTCAGGATCCACCCAGCAGAAAGGCCGTACATATTCAAGTCAAGTCACATTCCAAGTGAAGTTTGAATATCAGAAAAGAAAACTGATGATGTGACTTTCTGGAATATGATGTAGAAATTGACCTAACTAACACAATGCTCATGCACACTTTATGGCATGTGTGCATGAGGGTGTCATTCATGTACACAGGTCATGTGCACATCCAATTCATGGCCATGCACACTGCAGCCTGTTACCCACTCTGGGAGTTATGTAAGCCTTTGTCTTTCTTCCTCCAGCTTCCTGCCTTCTTAAAACATTTCACTGGTCATCAACCAAAGACTGAAGCTGGGTGCAGAAAAGGAGAAAAGGTGAAACTCCTCTTAGTCCACATGGTGACTTGTGAGTGCTTCAAGTGAAAGGCTGCGGTGGAGAGCCAGAGAGAGCCCCTGGGTGAAATGAGACTGTGGTTCTTACAGGTCAGCACCTTCCTCCCCACCCAGCAGGTCAGCTCATCCATTGCATTTAGCTCTCAGCTGCCATAGCCTGCCTCACTCCATTCTCTCTCCTGTTGGGCTGCTACCAGGCCTGGTAAACTATTCCGTAGCTCTGTGCAATGGAAGATAGATGTGTCCTTCTCTGAATATTGAAAGGGAAATTGAGGTTCACATGAAATGGATACTGTGAACTTATTTGTTTTCTGAAAGCAAAAATTAAACTTGAAAGGAGTAAAAAGTTTTCCAAATTTCCCATAGTGCTGGCCTCAAATCCTAAAGATTTTTTTCCTTGACAAGAATCATGGGGTGACTTGGAAGATCTGGCTGCTCCATTCGCCACGGTTGATGATGCTAACTAAAACCCATGTCACAGCAGAGGCAAGAATCAAACATTCTAAAGTCCCCTCTGGCAACTGAAACACCAAGGGCGCCTTCACCGTATACCTCCTCAAGCCACCGCAAACAAGCCTGCCATGTCAGTGAAGGAGCGTGCTCACTGTGAAAATGTGGCTTTAGGATCAGGCCTCTAGCCCCTTGCCCAACAAAACCATAGCCTCTGAGACCCCTGATGGAGCTGGACATGCCACTGGGAGTCCCCTTGTCTGTTTATGTTATGGAAGTGCTTCTAAGAAGAATGGCTTCAGTCAGAGAATCCAAGCAACTTGTGCTAAAGTCCAGCCTCTTCCTCAGAACTCTGGGCATGCTTGTTTTTAATGCCATGTCTATCCATCTGTGAACTCATTAATGAATGCACTTCACAGACACCAAGTAACTGACTATCTCTCCATTTGACATAATTTAAATGCCTCCTACAAGACCTGAGCAGTCCAGCTACCTGTTATGCCATTATCAGAAGAAGAATTCCCATTTCTTTGGATGCAAACTTCACAGAAACTCTGCCACAAATGCTCAGGAACACCATCACACGGGCTGGGCTCTAGTGCTTTGGAATATCCTACTTTTCTAGAAAAATCAATGAGTACCTATGAATATAATTAGCTGCACCCTGCTTCCTGCAGAATCATTGTATTAACTGCTTTGGACTATACTCCTTCTTTCCTTTCAGGCAATATTAATTTGTAACAAATACATTTTATGATATAATAAATTAAGTTTCATTTTTTACTATCAAATAAATGAAGAAGCAGAAAAACAAAAAACCCAGAACCTCTAGGCAGCTCTTAAACAAGTCTTGCTGTTACTTGGAAAAGTAACAAGTTCACAGGCTTATTGTCTATGTTAACAAAGATGTGCTGGAGTAACCATTATTACCTCTTACATTCTCTCCTGTTTATAGTTCCCAGAATATGTTTGTACATGTGATTGCATTCAATTGTAATATGATCTGCATAAATTATGGGTATTAACATTTGCCATATTTATTACAACAATTTCCCCAGCGATTAGTCTTCTTAATTGTATCATCTATATTGCACACAGATGTCTACAATTTGTATATGAGGCTATGTACTCCTGTGGTTTATGCATCTATCTTAGGCCACTGAACTGTAAGCTCCTGGAAGGCAGGGATGTATCTGATTCATTTCTGCATCTCTAGAACCCACTGCACAGCCACTGAATGGATACGCATCTAGTTACTTAACCTCTGTGTCCTTCAGTTTCCTCATCTGTGAAATGGCAATAATGATTGCAGGAACCTCTTTTCTGTCCCAATTGTATTAAGCAAAACACTTAACACAATGTCTAGTATATAATAAGCATTCTATAAGTGTTTTCTCTTATTGTTGTTCTTATTATTATCTAGAATTAATTGAATTAGAGTTCACAAAGGTGATCTAAGTCATTTGGGGGAAGGTGATGAATAATTGGCAGAAAGAATGCTGTATCAGGGATCTTTTATGCTGATCCTAGCTTTGTCTAATCTGCCAAGCTAAGTTGTAAGATTTTCCTTTTTTCATAATTTCTTCTGTTAATCTAGTAAAAATTATTTGTCAGGATTCCCTGTGCTTCTTTTTCTGTCATCACTGCATTTACCTTACCAAATACATATTGACCATCTACACAGTGGCTAGCAGAGGGGCCACAGAAACGAGTGAAGTCTAGCTCACTGTGCAGTGGTAACTCTTTTCTTTCACATTTACATTTCATAACTGCATTTGTCAAACTGCTTCACAGGCAAACTCCTGACCAGGGACCAAATAAAATTGACCCAGCTTACAGACAATGGAAAACTAAAAGTGTAATCAACTTTGGCACCATTAAGTTCTGTTTCATTTGTTTTTTCCAAGAGTCTATTAATGTTGCCATACAGAAATAGAAGATTTAATTAAGTGTGGGCATTTTGAGTTGAAAGCAGACACTAACAAGAAAAGCTAACCTGGAAGACATCTTGTAAAGTGTTTCATCAAACTGGACCAGGAGCCAGGGGAGAGTAGAGGTGACTTGGGGCTGTTAGCAACGCGGCAGAAATTGGCACAGGGTTTCTCTGTCCTCCAGGTAGCCTAGACTACCTGACTTGCTGGCTTATTACGCATTATGGTTTAGTTCACCAGAGAGGTTGCCAGTGCGAAGTGCATAAGATTGGAGATTTTGTAAAAATACGTGAATTTGCATGAAGACAAAAATTAGACTATGGATTGTAGTGATGAAAATGGATAAACAGTTCTGTCATTTGATTTACATATTAAAATAAGAAAAGACAAAGCTCTTAAGGAAATTACTACTTCTTAGTTCTCAACTAGAGGCAATCCTGTTCTGTCCCAAGCAGATGGATGTTTGGGAACATGTGGGGTGACTTGGGTTGCTGTAACAACACAGGGTTCTCTGGCAATCAGAAGGAGAGCGAGGGGCACCTTCAAAATGTGGTCCAGATCCACATAATCAGGAAAGGCTATTCACCCAAAATTTCCATAGCACCTCCTGTTGAGAAGGGCAATGCTTATAGAGCTCATCAAAGAATGACAAATCACTGGAATAGTTCTTGAGACCAAAATCTCATTCATTCTGGGACGTATCCAATTACATAAATCATTTATGTTTTATCCCATCTCTACTTTCCCAAGAAACCCTGCCACACATTCATAGTGAGTATCAAACCTAATTAAAGATCCTGAGCAGCTGAGAAAATTATTCAATGACCATACTATAATTAGTTTTCTACAGGTAAGAAAATGAATACAAATTATTGCTTAATTTTGTTTAATTTCCTCTTACCTGTACTTGACCATTAAGGTCAAAAGTCTGAGAATTTTTAGGCCAAAAAAAGTGAACATGATTCAAAGTCACATCTATTTGTTAATAAGAGAAAGTAATTCCTTTTCTAATTACACCTGAAAATATTAGTATCCAACAAACCTATTTGTGGAAAATGGGGTTTAGGTTGGGTAGATGAATTACTGTCAGATTTTTCAATGTCCAAAACACACCTCAGAACAGGCTCATACAAGAACTTTATGAGATCACTGGATCCCCTCCAAAAGCTTCCCCCTCCCCTGTTGATCTCTATTCCACATCCTGCTTCATTTGATCGTGTAGCATATATGATGAGCTTGAACATGGGCATTTGTTGATCTGAGTATTACCTGAAACAACAGATACACCAGAATGTAAAATCCATGAGGGCAGAGACTGTTTTCCCAGAACCTAGAACAACTCCTGGCACATACCGAATATAAAATTGTTGTAGAATAAAGGAAAAGAATGCATGAAGAAAGGAAGGAAGGAAGGAAGTGATGCACTATTATATGTCACCTTCAGTACTCATATAAAATACTGCATGCTAGCACTCTGTGCAATGGGTGTTACACTAACCATTATGGAAAGTCATTGATGGGATGATATGCTGGGCACTTTATAATTTAATCGACACCCTTCAATCATGATCTCATTTGTTCCTCCTTGCCACTCCACATAGTATACAGGACATATTTTATGATTACCAGTTTAGAGATGAAGACAGAGGTTGTGTCCCCACAATTTGCTCGTGAGTCTGGTATTTGTAACGTCTAAAACTTTAACTCTCCCCTGAAAACACATCCTAATAGAGATGAGGCTCCCAGGTGTGGTGCCAATATTGGTTACCCCCGCTGAGCTCATTACATCGTGCAGGTATCCCCAAACAGCAGTTCTCCCTCACGTTCTAAGATGAGAAAGACGAAGACAAAGATAAGAAAGATGAAGCCCTGAGGGTCAGGAGGGAGAAAAAGAAAATGAATGTTTTGGAAAAGGCATTCCCAAACCACAGGAGTAGGGAAGAAAGGTGTCTCAGTTACCACGTTTCTCTTTTCCATGACCCTCAAAGAAGGAAGTGGCTGCACGTGGGCAGTGTGTGCACTTGGAGCTCAGACCTGCAGGGTCTTGCAGTTTGCCTGCCCTGTCTTGGTGGACGCTGTGCCTCACTTTTTGGTTTTTCCATTTTGAGGAGCCCCAGCAGGGCCTGGAGGAAATGAGTTTTGCACCCCATCTCGGCGCTTGAGCTTGGCTCCTCTGTGACCTCAGCTCCCCGCCTGCAGACCCGGCATGAGGCAGGCAGCAGGCACTGCAGGGCAGAACTTCTGGGACCTGCAGACCAGTCCGCTTCCTTCTGAGATGTGGTTCTGAAGTGTAGCAAGGTTTCATTTTCAGAGCATAAAACCGTCTACAAATACATACTTCAAAATGAAATGGAGGATGTGCTCAAAAAAAAAAAAAACAAAAAAGGCTTAGGAACACGTCAAAAGGACATAGGAGCTGAGCCACATCAAGTAAGTTCCCAATTTTGACTCACATCCCCTCAGCCTCATCTGGACCTTACTCTCGCTCTGCCGAGGCAGACCAGGCTTCTGTGGAATCCTCTATCTTTAGTGAATTCCTTCTTTATCTCATTCAGCTTTTCATTGCTCTTTGGGAAACTGGGCCCATGGTTTTAAATCTTAGTATGACCTTGCATTCAATTATATAAATAAAAGTATTTTTTTAAAGACGACTTTAAATAAGAAAAAATAATTATTTTAGATACCATAGAATGATGAAATAATAACGATTCAAACTTAATCCTGAATTCAAATAGAGGAAATTGACTCAAATCCAGGAGCATCAAAAATTAAGACACATTTACAAATCCTAAGAGAAGATATCCTTTGTAATCCCAGAAAAAATAATTGAGAGAGGGAAATTTTTTTTTGAAAGACATGGTTTGGGGATATTATTATTTTGTGAAATAAAGTTGTACTTAAATGTATGGTCTACATAGTAAAGTTCACTTAAGTTTTACCTACATAAAGTATGTGAGTTTGGAACTAAACAGGCATAAATATACATATCTGTGTGTGTGTATATGTATCTGGATGCATGTGTTTGTGTGAGCGTATGTGTGTGTGTATGCATGTGTGTATGTAAATGTTGTATGTATGTGTGTATGTGTGTGCATGTGTGTATATGTGTATGCATGCATGTAAGTGTTGTATATATGTGTGTATGTGTGTACATGTGTGTGTATATGTCTGTGTGTATGTGTGTGCATGTGTGTATATGTATGTGTGTATGTGTGTGCATATGTGTGTGTATGCATGTGTATATGTAAGTGTTGTATGTATGTGTGTGCATGTGTGTGTGTGTGTGTGTGTGTGTGTGTGTGTATGTATAACAGAGAGGAAATAAGTTGGAAAACATGAGCCAACTAATTTTTTTTTCCTTAAATAGCTAAAGAAGAGTGGTTAAAAGTTTACTCACAAGTAAATCTTTTAAGGAGCATTTACTTCCCAGAAACAAAAATTAAATCTTGGGCAATTCTTGCCAAGTGTGCGTCATCAATGGAAAGGTAAGAACCATTGTTGGTCCCGACTCCTACAACCCAAATGGTCATATCTGAGGACTTCCTGTGGTTCTCCTGACCCCACCCTCTCCATGGCACCCATTGCTTGTATATACCCTGACCTCTTGACAGGAAATGGCAAATTCCTCAGTGGGAAAGCTGAGAAGTGGGAGGGGACATGGAGACTGGAAGCTCACTGGGTGCAGCCCCTCAGGTGACAGGCAACATGGCCTCTGCATGTTGAGTGTCTTTGTGACACACGATCTCCTTGTCTCGTGACCGCAGGCGGCAGGGTCCGGATGGGCACCCTGGAGAGACTTGTCCTCCCATCCCTGGGTGACACAGAGTCTCAGAAGCCAGCAGAGATGCTGCACTGGAGGCCCACACTTCCATCCTGCCTCTCTTCTCCTCAGCTCTTTGCCCTGAAAACTACGTGTTTGCGGAGCAGGGGGAGGGCGGTTAAAAATGTCACTAAGCCACATGATGCCTGTGGGGCAGAAACAACCCTTGCTCTGAAAAGGTCACCAAAAAAGGAATGAGATTCCTATCTTTATGGAAGGTGGTGGCCATATAGCCCTTACATAAACATCAAACAAAACAGGGTGGAAGACTCCATTGTTTTTGCCTGTTTGTTTATGGTTTTTTGGAGAAAACATTGTGAAAAGAAGCCTCTAGCCTACAAAAATGTCTCTAGACTTAATGATAATTGATCTTATTTTTCTCAGTGAAATGGATGAAAGGGAAGCCTTGTAGACAATACAGGACCTTCCTGATAACATCACATTTAGTGACATGATCACAGCCTGGCAGGCTCTAAAAGACATGCATATGTGAATTAATGCATCTAATCTGCACACTAGCCTTTTGAAGTGGAAGCTACCATTATGCCCATTTTAAAGATGAGGAAAACGGAGACTCCAAAAATTGAATAAGTTGCCTAGAACATCTTGTCAGTTAGCAGCAGGATTCTAAGCCAGCTGCCTGGTTCCGGCGTGCATGCCTGTAAACACTGAACATACTGCACCCAATGGCCTAGGACTGAAACGGCTGCAAAAGCAAGTCAAAATACAGGAAACTAGAGAATGTATAAAGCTAGCCCCACCATAATCAGAAGCAAGGGATAGGTGAGCAAATGAATAAATAGTTCTGCAAGACAATTTATTTAAAGGGCTTAGAAAAGCAAACTTCTAGTAAAACAGGGGGGAAAGGAAGAGAGAAGGGAAGGGAAGGGAAGGGAAGGGAAGCTAAATAGTTTAAGGTTTTTCTCTGTGCCTTTAACTCCTGCCTCCTGAAAATGACATGCCAATTTCACCAGCATGTGAAAATGTCATATTTTGGCCACCACGGCCAAGATGCATTCCCCAAGCTTTTCACACCTGACAGAAAGGGACCTGTCCAGGACTGTACCCAATTACAGCCAAAGCATATGGGCCCTGACTTAGGATAGGGCTGTTCCTCTGACAGCCTCCTCTGTGCAACTAGATTGCAAGAGGATGTGCTGTTCTCAGACACCACATGCCTGTCCCTGCCTTGGGGTCCTTGCCTTTGCCATTCCCCTGGGCCTCATCAGTCCTCCATGGCATTTGCAAACCTTGTTCTCACCTTTCCTTTGGGTCTCTGCCCAACAGGCCTTGCCTGACTACCTTCTCTAAACTAGAGGTCCCATCCCCGGGCCACCTGGCTCTAGCATGTTCTCTCCTGGGTCTCCCGACTTCCTGCCACGTTGTGTCTCGTTTGAGCTGTGATCTCTTTGTCAGTCTCCCCCATCTGCATCCTGTGACTGACAGCACTGAATGAGCCCAGCTGTCTGCTGCTCATGCCCCTCAGCACGCTTGACCCTAGCGGGTGCCCAATAAATCCTTAGTGAGTAAGTGAATGAGTCAATTCCCATGCACCAAATTCCAAAGGGATGGAAAGACATCGTCTTTTTGCCATTTCTTGGCAGAATTTTTTGAGACAAAGGAAAGAAAGGAAGCTACCTGTTATTAAATATTTTTAAATCTGCCTACTATTTTCAGGCAACGATGTCATGATGACATCTATGAAATCCCTGAAATTAAAGAGAAGCCCGACAATTCACAGAAATTAAATGAAGCTGCTGCACCACAGGTGCTCACGGCCACAGAGCTCAGCGTGGCGGCAGCAAACCAAACGCCTCTCTGCTTAGGTGTGGTCCTTAGGAATGAAACTCTGATCCTAGTACACTAAAAAAAAAATCTTCTAAAGCAAACAAAGCCCTAAGTGTCATTCTGTATTATCAGGGCAGAGTCCCCCTCAGAGAGAGGGGGGCTGCAGCCGCCCCTGCACCTCTCACAAAGCGCCTCGCTTCCGTGGTCCCACTGTCTCCACGTTTACAAGCCTTCTCAACCCTTCGCAACACCACCGACACATGTTCTCCTAAAGATGTTCCCTGAGATACAACACCACTCTGCATTGTTTTACCACATACCAGCATTCATATCCCAGGGTAATCCACCCTCCTTTTAACGGCTGATGACGGCTCCAATAGCCACGCAAAAATCAGTTGAAGGAAAGGGAAGTCTTGTCGGAAATGAGATTAATCTTGTAACGAGTGTTCAGCCCTGATAACCCATCTGGGCACAGAACTGCTTAAACTGGAGAGCAATTAACCTTCACCCGACAAGCTCTGTCCAACCGTTATAAACATTAAAGAGACAGAATCCTTCCCCCCTCCTTGTAGACTAAACAACCAGATTTGAATTCCACGTAAACGGCCTCTTTCTGCAGATGTGCACCAACAGGCACACTTAGAGGGAAAAGGTGGGCAATGGCTCTGTTCATAACCCTGGTAACTTTTGGCCTTGCTTTGGGTGGGCTGAGGTTATTAATGTAAAAATTTAGCATGGGGTACTCCCACTAAAATCACTAGTTTTAGGGGAGCTGGACATAGTTGCTTTCATGCAGAAACCCACGTCTCCTAAAGGAACACAACTTGATGCCTGAGATTTTCTTTCTTCTTTTCTTTCTTTTTTTTTTTTTTTTTTGAGACAGAGTCTCACTCTGTTGTCCAGGCTGGGTTGCAGTGGTGCAATCATGGCTCACTGCAACCTCCACCTCCCCAGGCTCAGGTGCTCCTCCCACCTCCACGTCCCAAGTAACTGGGACCACAGGCGCAGGCCACCATGCCCCACTAATTTTTCTATTTTTTTGTGGGGACAAGGTTTCACCACGTTGCTCAAGTTGGTCTCGCTCAAGTGATCTCCCCACTTTGGCCTCCCCAAATGCTGGAATGACAGGCATGAGCTACTGTGTCTGCCCTTCTTTTTTCAACAGTAGAAATACTTGCACTGGGTTGAGACTCTTACTCCCTCCCAATTCCTCTCTTTTGACATTTGCATGAGTGATGCTGCTTGTGGTCACAGAAGGGCAATTTTTTTTTCTTAATCTCTGAGAAGTTATTGGTTTTCATGGCGAGCAAACCTATGATCTTGCCTTTATCAGCATATGCCGTAACCGGTCAAGTTAACCAAGTTGGGCCATGTGAAATACTGAGTGGTTAGAGAATCTGCTAGGAAACCTACGGTTAAAAATAACCTTCACAACACTGAAGAGAAATAGCTGAGGTCATTTAATTTATCACTCAGGCATGAGCTTTCTTTGGCATTAGTTTATGCTGAGCCACTGGCTTGTTTATGGACATGATATTAACAATAAGCAGGTGAAGGGTAAGATCCCTATAACTTAGAGAGGGCTACAAGCCAATGTGGGGTGCATAATATGCCTAGCATTTAAACAAGAAAAAAAAATGTTACATACATACAGAAAGTCATAGGAGGGAACCAGAGCTCTATGTTACTGGCCTGTTAATGTGACTGCCACTCAGATATTTTTTAAATAGAAAGAAAAAAGGAAAACATATATTTAGCATGTCCTAAACAAATTTATCTCCCCAAGGTTTTAGTGCAGTCTTCATGATGGCCCGAGATAGCTCTCAAAATAGTCCATCCTAACATTAGATCTTATATCTCCCTTGAACTCAGCTTCTCTTTTTCCGGTAGGTAAGTCATAATATTCAAGGCCTCGGGGATGTGTTTGCACACAAAGAGGCTGCGTCCCTCTCACTTATAAAGATGACGTATCTTACTCATGCTGGACTCCAGAGGCACCAGTAGCAGGTTTGGGGAGCGGTAGACGGCGTGTGTTACATGGGAAGTACCGCCGTACCTTGGGACAATATATCCTGGCAACATGTCTTGTTTTCATGGCTTGCATTTACAAGCTTAACTGTTCCTTTTCCTGCCTTTATAAGACTAAGAAAATTCTTACTGTGCGGAGAAGGAATTTTGAAAATAGAGCAAGTGGGACTGACTCTCACATCATAGGGATATGCACCATCTCCCATTTTGCAGCCAGCTTAGATGCAAGCCCAGGATTCCATCGGTCCGGCTCTCCCAGGAACGCTGGGAGCTTCTTGGCGACTTAGCTTGAGGTGAGGTGAAGATGGGCTATGGGCACTGACTGGTTTTTCATCCTGGGTGCACTGGAAGTAGACAAGGGCACACACAGACATGACAAGAATCCCTGACCTAGCTCCTAACATAAATCTTCTTTCCCGAGACAATCTTACAGAGACCCTATGGTCAGTGATAAGAGGAACTTTCATTTTTACTTGGAATCTGATCTGTTTCATAAGAATGAGTAACACCTGAATATTTAGGTGCAGAAAAGAAATCCTAGTGCTTGACAATAATATTAGTCTATGATGCTGTTTTATGAGTTCAGTCTTAGGTCTATGTAGGTGCAACATGAAGATGTCCCTGAAGATTGCCACATGAAGCAGCATTTTTCATAGGATGCAATCAGCATTGTCATCCATTAGTCCCGGCTTGGCACAGAGAATGAGGGTGATTGGCTGCCTAAGTGGCAAACTCCCCATGTGTGCTTCTGACAAACTGTGTGGGCTGCCCTAAGCTTTTGCACGCCTCAACACTTACCAAGTAAAATGATGAGATAAGAAAAACCACAACATCACACTCAGTATCTTGTGAAACTGAAATGGTTGCAGAGTAAACACTTTGCTTTACAGTGATTTTATTTTGACTATTATGCTGGATTTAACAACAGAGTGGTTGATATACATGCTAGAAAGTTTTATGCTTTCTTCAACAAAACTAATTGCATTGGCACCTTCAAAATGTTGTTTGCACATAAATGATTTATACATAAGTATGAGCACAACAATCTCGCCATCGGGACTTCATCTTTCGGGAGATATCAGTGAGTGGAACCCTGCTCTTCCAATGGGCAACCAACATGCATAGGCTGCCACCCTTGAGACCTGCCTTGCCTCCTTTCCACCTGTAGTGGGCTAAGTAGTGTCTCCCCACAAGTCATGTCCACCTGGAACCTCAGAATATGACCTTATTTAGAAGTAGGATCTTTGCAGATGTAATTAAAATAATGATTAAAATGAGATAATAGATAAGGGTAGGTTCTAAGTCCAGTGAAGGCATCCTCATAAGAAAAGGCTGAGCAGGATACACAGAAACAGAGAGAAGAATGCTGTGGGATGAGAAAAGCGGAGACTGAAGTCATGCATCTACAGCAGTCTCCCCTTATCCATGGGGGACACACTACAAGACCCCCAGGGGATGTCTGCAACCTCAGATAGTACTGAACCTGACTGCCATTGGCTGGAACACTTTCTGTTCCACCCACAAATGTAATGCCTTTTCCATCTTAACGAAGCACTTACTATACACCAGTCATCAGTTTTGCAGTTTGAGGTGCAACAGCAAAACAAGCACAGATTTCTTTTCCTTTCTTCAAATTTTAAAGATAGAAGACTCATTCTTACTATACACCTTAGCAACCATGGCATACGATCTTTTTCCCTGTAAGTAGAGAACTTTCACCTTTCCACCGAAAAAAAATAGCACGTTACGGCTTCTCTTTGGCACACCAGAATTTCTATCATCACTACTCTTGTGCTTGGGGCTATGACTGAATAAGATAAGGGCTACCTACGCACAAGCACTGTGACGCCACGACAGTCAGTCCGATAACTGAGAGGGCTGCTAGGCGATTCACAGGCAGGTAACATCTGCAGCGTGGATACAGCGGACAAAAGGAGAATTCACCTCCTGGGTGGAGCAGGGCAGGATGGTGCAAGATTTCATCATGCTACTTAGAATGGTGAGCCATTTAAAATATATGAATCATTTATTTCTAGAAACGGCCATCTAATATTTTCAGGCAGCAGATGAAACAGCCAGAAACCATGGAAAGTGGAATCTCAGATCCGAGAGGGCTATTGTACAAGCCAAGGAACAAAGGGCTTGCAGGTAGCCCCCGGAGCTGGAGGAGGTACATCCTCCCTCGCAGCCTCCAGAAGGGAGCAACCCAGCCAACACCTTGATTTTGGATTTCTTGACTCGTAAGCCATAACAGAATAAACTTCTGTTGCTTTAAGTCACTAGGTTGTAATAATTTGTCACAGCTGCCCTGAGTAACTAGCATAGTACTTGGGGATACTGTTTTTAACAAAAATTTTGCCACTTTAGAGCACTGTATGGTCTCTCTCTTTCACCCCCCTTACAGACGGGTCAGTCTCCAAAAGTGCTGGAGCTTATGCCAAGAATTAAGTGACTCCCTGGTTACAGTGGCCAGATGGCCTGAAATTCTCAAAGTAATACTAATTTTACAAAACTTTTCATGTAAACTCCTTTGCCTGACCATGCTCTAATTTTTCTGGTTAGGAAAATCTGGCTTTTATCCCACTGGAGGAAACGTGTCTAGTGATTTTAATGGAAATGATCACTTGGGAGGTATTTTATCAAACATCTCTCAGTTTTATTTGTTTAAAAATGATGTTAGAAATTAAGAAAAATAACTAATGGAAAATAAAATGTAATTTTTAGTATATTTTCCTGCTAACATTTGTGGGCAAATTAGTTAAATTATGATGGTTTCATGCATACTTAGACCTCCAACAGAATCATAGCTCTCTTAGGAGTTTCTTTTAATTATCTTAAAAACATTTAAGAGTATGCTGATCCAAAATATAATTAGGTTGAGAAACAATGAACTCCTACATGACCAATCAAGTCTCTTCCAATATTTTAATTCCCAAATAAAGGTCATTTCCTTTTATTTGACTCCCTATAAACTACATTCTAGTTCTGCCAGGAGAAGCACTAAGGTTTCTTTTAATCACATACATTGCCAAATGCATGCTTCACTCAGGGAAAGATTTCAATATACATCATTTATTCATGCATTCATTCATTCAGGAAACACTTAGAGAGTAGCATCTTACATGCCAGACACTGTGGAAACAATGGTGATATGAATTCTTAAATGGTTAAAGAAACAGTCCATTAAAAAGCTTGTCAAGATAATAGAACACTTTATGTTTTATGAAAGATCACATTTTCATTGGCCTATACATAATATTTTAACCAGTAAGGCTCACTAAGTTAAATAATATGCTGGATAATTTTAAATTTACAGTAGGCTTTTACTATTTGGCTTAGACAAGCTGGTAGTTACCTGCTAAAATTCATCTTTATTATAAAGCAGATTATCTTGAAATTGAGTATAAAAACAAACGTAGCTATTATTGAAAATATTACCCTACCTCATATCCACTACAGATATTATTTATATAATAAGTACTGTGTGGTAATCTGCCTGATTCCAACGAATGCAGAAACCGTCAGTGTCAATCAATACACTAGATACCAGTGAACTTATTTAAGAGATTGCTACATGTCATTGAAATTTCAAAGAGGTGACTGCAGTAACAAAAGAAGAAAAATGAATAGTCCCTATTATAGCACATTAATACAACTTGTCACTAGTCCATGCCCAGAAAGACTTATTGAATAGCAGATTGTCAAAGTCCAACATCTCAATGACCTGATGCAAATCCTGGATAAATACTGGTAGGTGTTTCTGCTCAATAAAAATGAAAGTGGTGTTTGGTTTTGCTCATCAAGACAAGTGTTATGTAGCAAAATGCAGGCTATGAGTTGCCTGGAAACTGGATTTCTCCTTTTAATTTGCAGGCGAAACATTTCTATCCATCGCCTGGAAGGGACCATCATACACTCAGCAGCACTAGATTCTGGGCAGCTCTGTGGTCATCTGACCTTCCCAAACATAGGCAAAGGACATGGATAGACATTTTCCCAAAAAGACATAAAAGTGACCAACAGGTATACAATAAGTATCCAATATCACTAATTATCAGGAAAATGCAAATCGAAGCCACAATGAGGCATCACCTCACACCTGTTCAGATGGCTATGAGCAAAAAGACAAGAAATTGTAAGTGTTGGCGAGAATGTGAGAAAGGGAATCCTTGCAGACTGCTGGTGGGAACGTGGAACGTTGCAAACACTGTGGAAAAAAGTATGGAGGTTCCTAAATAAATTAAAAATAGAGCTACCATATGACCCAGCAATCCCTTTTCTGGGTATATTCTCAAAGAAATGCAATCACTATCTCATAAAAATACCTGCAGTGCCATGCTCACTGCAGCATTACTTGCAATAGCCAAGATATAAAAACAACCAAAGTATCCATCAATCAATGGATGAATACAGAAAACAATTTTTTTTTTTGAGATGGAGTCTCTTTCTGTTTGAGATGGAGTCTCACTCCCAAGGTTGGAGTGCAGTGGCACGATATTGGCTCACTGCAACTTTCATCTCCCAGGTTCAAGTGATTCTCCTGCCTCAGTCTCCCACATAGCTGGGATTACAGAAGCCCATCACCACACCCCCTAATTGTTATATTTTTAGTAGAGACGGAGTTTCACCATGTGGGCCAGGCTAGTCTCAAACTCCTGACCTCAAGTGATCTGCCCACCTTGACCTCCCAAAGTGTTGGGATTACAGGCGTGAGCCACGCCACCTGGCCCATTTAGTTTTCAAAAAGAGATTCTGCCAATTGTCACATCATGGATGAATCTGGAGGACATTATGCTAAGTGAAATAAGCCAGACACAGAAAGACAAATACTCAATGATCTCACTTATATATAAAATCTAAAAAAAAAAAAAAGACTGAATAGAGAAATGGGGAGATGTAGTCACAGATATAAAGTAGCAAATACACAGGGTGAACAAATCTAGAGATCTAATGTACAGCATAAAGGATGTGCTTAATCATACTGTGCTGTACTGTACTTGGGACTTTTGCTTAGAGTAGATTTTAGGTGCTCTTTCCCCACAAAAAAAAGAATGTATAACTGTGTAAGATGATGGATATGTTAATTTGTTTCACTATAGGAATCTTATCACCATCTTCAGGTATATCAAAACATCATGTTGTACATCTTGAATATATAAAATAAAACTTTAAAAAAATCAATCACAAAGTCATAGTTCAAAAACACTCTTTTGGAAAAGTATGGATTTTTTAATATAAGTGGTATATTATAATTGTATATGCATCTGGGGAAAATGGACTCCATCTTCATGATATAGAAAGCAATTCTCTGTGATTTGATCTAGGGTGCCAGCCATGTCACTGATTCATGCATTCACTCACACATTTGGCATCCAGGAGGTTATTCATTCATTTATGAAATGGACATTACTGAGAGCCTGCTTCTTACCAGGCACCATCAACAAGAATGAAAGGTTAATGACAACAGCCACAGAACTTAAGGTGTAGAACTTTAACAACCTATGTTTTGAGTTTCTGGTCTTGATGCCCAGCTAATTGTTTGTATTTTAGTGGAGACGGGGTTTCACGATGTTGCCCAGGCTGGTTGCAAACTCCTGAGCTCAAACAATCTGCCTACCTCAGCCTCCCTAAGTGTTGAGATTACAGATGTGAGCCACTGCACCTGGCTGAGGTTCTATAGATTCTTAATCATGATTAACCAGCAATATGATAATTCAGTAGGCGTCTGCTCACCTCCCCTAAAGAATGTGCCACTCTAAGTAGTTGGTTCAAAATAGCTTGACTTCTTTACCTCTAGATCCACTCCAGAGAACAGCTGTCTCTCCCCATTGCACACACACATTCATTCATTTAACGACATCACCCAAAGCATAAGGACGGGAGGAAGCAAAGACTGTCTTTCATTTCTCCAACTTTGAATTATCAAAACCAATGATTTTCTGGGCTCACAAAAATGCAGCTGTTGAAAGTTTGGTTAACACGTTGCTTGACCCACCAAATGGAATAAAAATTGTGACTCTCTTATGTCCTCTCTATTCACCTCAAAGGAATAGCATGAGCAAAGCAATCAGCATACATTCAGGAGTTGCATAACGATGTTATGGACAATGACAGACTGCATATAGGACGATGGTACCACAAGATGATAATGGAGCTAAAAAACTATCGCCTAGTGACACTGTAGCTGTGGCAACATTGTAGCACAATGCATTTCTCATGTTTTTGGTGGTGCTGGTGTACAAACCTGCTGTGTTGCCAGTTGTATAAAAGTATAGCACATGCAATTACATGGAGTACATAACCGTTGATAACGATAATAAATGACTACGTTACTGGCTTCCATATTTACTACACCATACTTTTTACCATTATTTTAGAGTGTACTCCTTCCATTTACAAAACAAAAAAAAAGTACAACGGCCTCAGGCAGGTCCTTCAGGACTTTATTCCAGAATAAGGCATTGTTATCACAGGAGATGACAGCTCCATGCAGGTTATTGGCCCTGAAGACCTTCCAGTGGGACAGGGACAAGTTGTAGAGATGAAAAACAGTGACATTGATGATCCTGACTCTATGTAGATCTAGGCTAATGTGTATGTTTGTGTCTTAGTTTTTTTTTTTTTTTTTTTTTTTTTTTTTTTTTTTTTTTTTTTTTTTTTTTTTTTTTTTTTTTTTTTTTTTTTTTGAGATGGAGTTTTGCTCTTGTTACCCAGGCTGGAGTGCAATGGCGCGATCTTGGCTCACCGCAACCTCCGCCTCCTGGGTTCAGGCAATTCTCCTGCCTCAGCCTCCTGAGTAGCTGGGATTACAGGGACGCACCACCATGCCCAGCTAATTTTTTGTAGTTTTAGTAGAGACGGGGTTTCACCGTGTTGACCAGGATGGTCTCGATCTCTTGACCTCGTGATCCACCCGCCTTGGCCTCCCAAAGTGCTGGGATTACAGGCGTGAGCCACCGCGCCCGGCTTGTGTCTTAGTTTTTAATAAAAAAATTAAAAAGTAAAAAAAAAAAAAATAGAAGAAAGCTATTGAGTAAGGATATGAAGAAAATATTTCTGTCCAACTTAACAATATATTTGTGTTTCAAGCTAAGTGGCAAGAGAAGAGTCAAAAAGTTTAAAAAAAAATTTAATTTAATAACTAAAAAATGTTATAGTAAGCTAAGATTAATGTACTACTGAAGGAAGTTTTAAATAAATTTAGTGTAGTGTAATGTACAGTGTTCGTAAGTCTGCAGTGATAGACAGTAATGCCCTGGACCTTCACATTCACTCACCACTCACTGGCTGATCCACCCAGGCCCACAGCCGCTCTCAGTCCTGCACGTCCCATTCATGGTAAGTGCCTTATACAGGTGTATCATTTTTTTCCTTCTATACTGCATTATTACTATACCTTTTCTACATTTTGATAAATAAAAACCATTGTGTTAAGTGTCACCACTGCCTACAGTATTCAGTATGGTCACATGCTGTACAGGTTTGTAGCCTAGGGGCATAGGCTATACCATATAGCCTACAGCCTCGAAGCGTAATGCCATCTAGGTTATCTAGGTTTGTGTAAGTGCTCTTTGTGATGTTTGCATGATGAAATCATCTAACAACTCATTTCTCAGAACTGATGCCGTGGCGGTGACACATGACTGTGTAGGGAAATACTTTAATCTCTTTAGAAGAAGCTATAAATACCCAGGTATAAATATAGGATTCCTTTTTAAAGACAAATACTGGGAACAAACACAATCAAGGAAGATCATTGATTACTTCAGAAAAAGCAAACAAGATACGGAGTACATTAAATAAGAAGACTGGGTCTAGGGTAAGTAACCAGTAAGAGCCCATGAGAGCTAACATTATTATTGCTGTTGTTGTGGCTATGAAATGAGGTCTTTTGCCAGGTTACCCAGGCTGACCTCAGATGCAAAGGCTCAAGAGACCCTCTTGCTTTGACCTCCCGAGCAGCTGGAACTACAGGCACCTGCCAGTATACCTGGCCTGCAACTTACATCTTTTGTACACTACAGCATGTTACTGCTCAAAGCACATACGTGTGTTAAGCTGCTTAAGCCTTACAACACTACCAAGAAGTAGGAGTTGTTATCATGACTGACTGTCTTCTACAGATGAGGAAACAAGGCACAGGGAAGGCAGAGGCATGGTGGGACAGAGACCTGCCCCCAGGCAGTCTGGATCTGCTTCATATGGAGAAACTGGATCCCTAAGAAGGAACATGGGCCTTAATTTCTAAATCATAACTAGTTCAGCCCTCACTTCTTTTTTCTCACTATCCTGAGGAAGAAAAAGAAGTAAATAGAAAGGTACTAATAAAAATGAGTTTAATTTCTCAAATTTTATTATTCTTTTTAAAGAAGTGTAACATCAATTATTTTAATTTTTTTTCTACATTTTTATTTTCTAAATTCCTACAATAATTGTTTTTCAAATGGGGGAAAAGAACAGTGTTTTTATTAATGCTTCTATAATATATTATTCAATGGAGATATTGAACCTATTTTTGCTACAGGTTAAAGAAAATAAAATAAAACAATCCCCAACTAGGCAAGGGTGATTTTCAGAGAGGCTGCCAGCAGGGCTCTATCCCATCAGGCATCTGTGACACCTGATGTCTGCTGTCTGGTCCTGTAGCATCACCCAAATGTGGTTCAGGCAGCACTGGAAACTACAGATTCAGGGGATCAGGAAATTCATTTTGCAAAGAAGCAGAGGTGTCAGGAGGGAGCACCTGTAAGGATGAATGCTAGAGGTGTCTCGTGGAGTTTCACAGAAAGGTAACAAGCTGCACAACGGTTGTCTAGGGGCACCAGATACATAGGAGGAAAGAGTCTTCATTCAAACAGGATCCTGAGATTTACACAGTGTGCCTTCCAAGAAGATAAGCAAAAGTCTGTGAAGAAATGAGTCTCTAAAGGAAAACATCTCTTTGGGCCATTTCATTTCCATTCAATTTCATGTTAAATACAAAATACATATAATGAGTATGTGAATGAAATCACTAGAATATATTTATGCATTAACATCTACATGAGACATGACAGCATCTCACCATGTCTGACAGTCTCTTGGGGTAAAATGTAATCTCTGCCCTGCACCTGGTAGTCACCGGCACTTACGGAATAGGCCAGGCAGAATGCTCTGTTAGACACTGCCTTTTTCCCTTTGCAATGCAAAGCTTACAGCATTTTCTGATCACCAAAGCGGGTACTTCACCATTGATGTGACCTAGCAATAAACGGCTGCTCAGCTCTCTGAGTATCTTAGGGACCTGCAGGAGATCTGGGTGGAGCTGTAGGTTTCCATCTGTAGATTGTGTAAACATCACCCTTTGGTACTTCGCCAGTGCTTGAGGGGCTCCCAGGTGCTATTTATTTTGTTTAGTTTATTGTTCAGTGTTATTGTTTGTTGACTTGATCTATTTTTTTTCTCCTACAAAGGGGCCAGTCGGCAAGGACATATCCTGTAGACGGCTAATTGATGATGCCCTATTGTTCAGTGTGTGTGCACTGTGGTTTTATTTGCTTCGGTTCAAAGGGCCTAAACAATGCATTCATTGGAATTTAATAACTGCTGTAAAATCAGCACAGGGAACAATCTGTGAGCTGATACTTTTTTGTGCCCAAATCTGGTCATCTCTGCTTGACTAAAGAAAGCAAAATCTAAAGTGACCTTTCAACTAACCATAGAAAAGGCCTTCCATTGAATCTCAAAGAGACTTATTTTCTACCAAATATACAAACATTAGAATCATGTGTCATTTTTCATTATTCAAAGGAGACTGAGGTGCCTACAGGGAACATTATTCATAGAGAAGCCTCTTCTAGTCTAATCATGTCCCCTTAAAAATCGGCAAGTAGATGACACCAAGCATGAGAGCAAGGAACTAAAGTCATTACTCTAGAAACTTTATATTTTTACCTCTTTCAAGACAGAATCCTCCTAGAAAATCTGGAGCAACAAGCTTATTCCCCTCGGAGAGGAGATAACGAATAATGGACCACGCATTCGGAGAGAGGAAGTTTCCACTGGGAGCGCTTCCTGCATCAGTGCGTCTCTGGTTGGGCTGGCTATCTGTGTAGGAAGTGAATGCAGGAAGTATCTGTCTACAAACCCTTTATCCTCAAGGTAATTGCTGTAGCAGCATTTTACTGTTTACCAAAGCAGTAAACATGTGATCTAAAAAAAGATGTTTTCCATCTCCAGAAGAACAAGGCTTTAAAAAAATGTATACATGTGCTTATTTCATAACCAGCTTCTCGTCAAAATTAATTACAATAGGCTTGGGCTTTCAACAGTGAGTCAATGCAAACAACTCTTTGGGTTGGACAGAGGTACCCTCACAGGGATGCACAAGAAACAGAGAAGGGGCGCTCTTCATGAGAATGCTACCCTAGCAACATAAATTGTATGTCTTTTGTCCTAAGGCTGGCTTAACAAGTTCACATTGTTTGGCTTACAAAGAAGGTAAAGAAAACAAAACTATCTATGTTAATTCAAGTTGGTAGAATGAGTAATCAGAAAGTCAAATAACTCCTAAAAGTCATTTACATTTGACCTTGGACAATATTATTATTTTTATGTGAATATGAATATGCTTCCAGTTTAGGAGTTCACACAAGACGAAGTGAAAAGTTGGAACTCAAAAGGAGTTGTGTAGTGACTGCTTTTGCTGACTTGTGCCCGGCACAGACCAAGCCTCCTGGTCCTGTCGTTCCCTTTATTTCTTTGGTCCAGATCAAGTTTGCAGACCTGCACTGTCCCAGATTTCCTGGGGTGAAAGAAGTAACTGTCTACGGGAGGCAGCTTGGAGTAAATGAGAACAGGTCCAGGAAGGATCCCCCAGCATTTAAGAAGCTCAAGAGGGTTCCCCCTTGTGAGGGGTCCCCCTCGTCATCACTGCTGTCCTTTGTGTTTTTCAAGCCTCCTCCTGGGTGGGTATTCATTGCAATGAGGGAGAAAGAGGATGATAGTAGAGTAAGACGTATAGGGAGATGCAGAAGGCAATGATGCCCTGAATGTCTCCTCCCAGCACCTGCTGTGCACAGTGTCAGGCGAACTCACCAGCAAGCATTTCCTAGTCCTGCTTTAAGCAATCTCCAATGCAGATCAAATGCTTGTGAATAACCGGGAGCTCACTGTGTCTGTCAGAGATCTCATTTCATAATGAAGAGAAAAAAAAAAAAAACACATTCATCACAAGAAAATGTACAAACTGGCTACTTGAAAACAAAATTCAATTCACAAACTGTTGTAGAAATTGAAAAGAAGCAGGGAGGAATACTTTTCATAGATTCTCTGATTTTAGTCTTAGAAGAAAACTTAATTTGGCTTGAATGAATAGTAAAATGAACTAGCATTGACGGAGGAGCTCATGTGTGCCAAATACAGTCCTGGGCTCTTCTGACTTGGTGAATCTCACCATAGCCCTGTGAAATAGGAACTATACCATTCTACCCATTTCACAGATGGAAAAGCCTACATCCTGTGAGGCTGTGACTTGTCAAAGGTGAAATGGCCGGGAATTAGAACAGCCAGGGTATGATCCCCAAAAGCCAGGTGGGAGCCCATTTCCCCGCCCACTGCACAAAACCTCTCTCCAGTTTCAAGATCCAATGGGGCACTGCTATTAGCTCCCCTGTGTCCTGACAGCCGCACAGTCATCAGATGTTCACAGTGGAGAGGGCGGAGCAGACCACCTCCATTTTCCTATAATGGAACTAGGGCCAGGAGAGGCACGTTCACCTGGTGAATCCTGCAGCATCAAACTAAAGCTCTGGGCCACCCTCTCCCAGGCTGGCCTCTTTCCAATTCCCCTTGCCAGCGGCTATATCTCTGCCTCCCATCCCTTGCACAGAAGAGAAGGCCAATCCCTTTTCCACAGAGGCTATTTTAAGGATGCCACGAAGAAATGCAGAGTACCAAGTGCCTCCCTGGGCCAAAGATAAAAATGGGCTGTGCTCTCATGATTCAGCTTTCATGTTTTTGATGCTCTTTGGGAGGTCAGGGAAGGCATACATATCGTGTGGATCCAAAGGGGACTACGCAATGCAAAACCACATACTTTTTTTTTTTTTTTTAACTTGGAGCAATGTCTTGGGACATCTACCTCAAATTGAGACATAAACTAATTGTGTTGACAGATTCTGAAGTGTTGTTTCAACAGTTTCTTCTTCCTCAAAGGTGAGCATCGTGTGCACACTGTCAAAGTTTAAAAAAAAAAAGAAAAAATAACCCAGTGGAACCCAAAGAGCATAGAGATGAGAAACTCACTGCTGGCTGATGATCTGAATGAGTGGCCTTGGGAGGAATGTGAGTGTGGACGTAGGAGAAGGGTCCTGTCTCCAGTGCTGACTGTGTGTCAGTACTTGGTAAATTAAAAAAAAAAAAAAAAAGAAATTGACACACGATTTGTTATATTTCATGACAGCAAGGAAGATTTTAAATTATCAAGGCGGAAGGATTTAAAAGTGGAACGTGTCAAATGCAAGAGTGTGGAATCTTTGCATAATGTTATTGTATTTTCAAAAATTCGGCAAGCATTGTTTTTAACAAACGTGTTTAAAGTAACAGTCCTGATGTTAATGTTATGATTGGATTCTGATGTGGCCCTTTAAAAATAAATCATTTTGCTTGGCTTCAGCATTTCTTTTCAAAATGTCTCTGTACTTATCTGTGTACAACAGCAGATTACCATTCTTCCCAGAGTTTGATTCCATGAACATTCTGCTGAAAGACTTGGTAAGGCCTTACGGAAAACTCTGACCTGCGTGTTCATTATTGACGCCCAAGACAAGTGCAAGGAAGTTGATACTTGGGATGAGGAAATTTAAATCAGCAGCTGATCTGGAATCTGAAAGCACTGCCCCTTGGATCTCGCCAAATATGGAAAGAATTTTTGTCACTGAGCAAACATAGAATTCGGTGCTAGGGTTTTAGCTCTTGAATTTTCTAGCTCTTTATTTTGATCAGCCACCTAGAGCATAAGAACTGCTGCCTATGGGGTTTTTCACAGAAGAGTAGATAAAAAGGAGCCAGTGATAATAATTTTCATTATCCAGTTATTGAATGTGTCTCCATAACACTTAATACATCATGTTTCTCTGCACAGTCATTCACTATTTAGGGCCAGGGTGAATAGCAGGAAAAAAGCGAGCAGATGATGATAAAGAGAAGGGAGACAGATTTGTGTGACTTGTGTAAGTCACTTGGCCTCTCTAATCCTTTGTCCTTATCTGTAAGAAAGCAGTGGTACCCAGGCTGCTGTGAGGATCACATGAGACCCTGCAAGGCTCTAGCACAGGGCTTGGCCCATACCAAGCAGTCATTAAGATGTTAGTTTGGATTATGAATTCAAGATGCTGCAGCTACATTTTCTATACTTTCTTAAACATCAATCTAAGTCAATTTTAATTAATATGATTTTACTAGGAGAAATGCCTCTAAAAACGTAAGAATTCTATTTGAAGTCTACAGCAATGATTACATTACTCTGATATTTTAACTTTCTCTTTACGATTTCAAGCAATTAAAATTAAAATTTATGTTTTCAACAAGTGCTATTCACCCTCTACCCTTTGCCAGTCACTGTGGAGGACACGGGAGAAATGGATAAGCTATCACTCAAAACAGCTTCGCTATGTCAGTGGGTATACATAAATTATTCACACTCACCAACAGAACAAGCAAAGCTGGGAGAATGTGCTGACAAGAAAGAAAATGAAGAGTGGGAGGGCGGACAGACGAGAATTGATCTTAAACTTTATAAAACATGTCTTGGCCAAGCTTAGTCAGTAAGGGAAATATGTGGAAAGAACGCTAGACCAAACAGGGAATAATATTATAAATAAGAAAAAAATCCAAAGGTCACAGTGGACCACTAGCCAAAATGGGTTCCCAGCAAACAAACAAACAAAAAATGTAATGAAATGCTAACATTGAAGAAAGAAATGAGATTCAGTTCTTATCTGTCAGAATGGCAAAGATTCAAAGAGCAAAATATTCAGAGTTTTTATGGGTGTAGTATGGAGTTGGTCTCATGTGTGGCTAGCAAAAAGGGAAACTGGTATAATTCTTCCAGAGAATAGTCTGGTAATTATTTTTAAAATTGGCAAATATTTAAATTTTGCAAAGACTTGAAAAATATGTATACTCATTGGCTCAATAATTCCGTCCTAGGCACCAATACTAACAAAAAGTATTCAAAAACTTAAATAGACAGTGTACTGCAATATAATTAGTGAAACACCTCAAGCTGCATCACCTCAGACACTAGGATATGGTTATAAAAATCATAATCCATATTTTAGACAGAATATAATGAAGCATAAAAATTCTGCTTATCAAAAAAAATTAGTGACATGGAGAAATGCTTGTACAACTCCGCTGACTGAGAAGAGCAGGACAGGTAGGCAGATGATACACACAGTGGAAAGACACATCCCAACTGTTAGGAATTCACTGTGGTTGGCTAGGATCTGAACAAGTTGTATTGACTTTGTGATGATTTTTAAACATTTTCTCTACCATGTGCATTTTTTATTGTTTATAATTTGTGCTAAAGAACAAGATGCATTTTTTGCAATTCAGGAATAAAGAGGACAGTGAGGGTATTCCAGGGTGCTGTTCCTTCCCTAACCAGGAGCATGATACAGTCGCAGACCCCTGCCCTCCTTCAGTGGCCTTGCCTCAGAATGGGATGAAGCCAACCCTCTCTGACCAGCACCACCTCGGGCGGCCCCTGGACGCTCCACCTGCCCCCGTGTGTGGTACCGGCCCTGCGACACCTTTAGCAAGGATGCCTGCAAGCTCCCTCCTCCTTCCTTCCCTGTCCTGTGGCTTCCCAGGCCCAGATGTACCCTGCCTGGGTGTGGGGGGCCACACATCAGAGCAGTCTGAGGCTGTGGGCTTCCCACTGGAGCAGGGTCATGGGAAATGGCAAGAGGATTGAGTTCAGAGCCTGTAAGACAATATGGTAGAAAAGGTTACATCAGTGGGGGTGTCTGATGGCATCTTCCATTTATTGAGAATGTGGGCAAGACAGAGTAGCCATTATGATCCCATTTTACAGGTGAGGAAACTGAGGTCAGACAGGCTAGCTGCCTTGCCCTGGGTCACAACAGGAAGGAAGCAAATGCAGGTGTGTCTGTGGTGACATAAGCTGAGAGGAGCATTCTCAGGGGTGGTCTGACAGAATTCCCAGGCCAGGGAGCTGTCCTCTATCCTGTCAGGTCAAAGGAGGGGACAAGAAGGCTCTCCTGCAGCATTTGAGGCAGCTCCAAAGAAAAGACTCTCCCAGAGCAGAGTGTGCTACCAAACACTGGAACAGCCCAGAGACCGTCCTGTCTCTTTTAGATTTCGCATTTCAGAGAAACTCTCAACGGCCTGGCTTCCCCATGGCCTCGTACTCTGTGATTCTCTTTGTCAGCTGCTAAATCAATAAATCCGCCAAGTTGTTAGGATGTCAATAATGGCTTTGGGTCTCCACTCCCACAGAGGGAATTTACTCTAAATTTCTAATTATCAGTCATATTTTCCTGAAGATAACAGAAGTGGTTGTTACATTTACCTATTTTTATGAATGCTTTTTCAAGAGTGGTTAACCTATGTTTGTGTTTAAATAAAGATCTGTTTTTGCAAAACAAAAATTTTATGAGATAATCGCTTCAACTATATATGTAGATAATTAAGAAATGGTTCAGGCTCAGCACATTGAGAGCACTGCAGTCCTGCAGTATATTTCATAGGGAAAAAAAAAGTTCACAGATTTAGCCATTCTCAGTCCTGTTTTCTGGGGTCACTGAGTCAGGGTGCCTGGCATGCATGGGTTCATGCACACACACGCAGAGGCTGGGGAGAAGGGTGTGGTGTCCACAGAGGGCAGCCCTGATCACAGAGCTGCCCATGAACAGGAGCAGCTGGCTGCTTTAAGACAGTGCTCTGTAAAGCTACTTTTCGGCAGGGACAGATACTCAGAGCATGCTCTGAAAGGACTTACACACAACAGGGCAGCGGCATTTTGCACCTGGTTTTCTTTCCATTCTCCCGGAATCCCCCCAAAGTAACAAAGACTGAAGCAATTCGTATTTCACTTAGCCGATGGATTGATGAAAAATTTTCATATATCTGTAGCTATTAAACTCATTAATCACATCCATCAAAATTCTATGAGGAGTTAACTTTCTTCACATCATTCTTAGTCCTAATATGTTTCCTTTGCATATGACAGCAAATGTTCAAACATGTCCAAACATGGCATATAAAACACAAGCTTTATATCTTTAATAAAATCTAGTCCTATCAAGTCGTGTTTCAATTACCATCAAACCTTTCAACCTCTGTTAATTCAAAGTAACTTCTTTAGGCAAGTCATGGAAATAGCCTAGGCTGCCCTCAGATCTCCGTCCAGCCTTGTTAGTAACTTTCCATGTCTTTTCTGGTTTTTAAGATGCTTGCCCCAATGCTGCTGCCAGCTACTTGCTCTCTCCTCATCCTTCAATATCAGATCTCCGTGATGATGGAAAATCCCCCACATTCCCTTTGGACACATTAAGGATCTTTCTAGGATCAGAACTTGCAACCTGGGGTTCATGTTCTTTTTAAAAGGTTCTGGGAGAGAACAGTGTTTCTGTTGTAATTCTATGTATTTCTTTTTATGCACCTGAAAATTATTCTGAGAAGGGACTGTAGGCTTCATTAGACTTCCCAAATTATAGATGGCATTAAAAAAAAGGAATCAGGAAAGTGTGAAATTAGGCTAAAATTCCTGACTGACGCACAATCAAGTTTTCAGAGTAACAGCAGGATCTCTGGAGTCTGTAAGCAAATACTATGCTATTTGTGGGGACCGTGGGGCCGGTGAGGTTCAGCACCTCTCAGTATTGTCAGATGTCACCGAGACCCGAGGGAAGCGCCAAAACCAATCCCGAATTGTCTGCAAACTATCCGCTTTGCTGCTTCCGAGTCTTTACTAGAATGCTTAGGCTGATCTTAAAATTCACAGACAGAGACAAATGAGCACTCTCACATAAGTTCCCAAAATGCCTTTTCTTCTTCCAGTTGAAACATTCTGCTCCCAATTTCAAGTTACCAAGGGAAAACGATGGTAAGAATCACAAAGACTGGATAAGAATATTTAGCCCTTCATAGTGTCTCACAGGGTCTTGCAAATGTTAATGCAAAAAAATAAGAACTCCACTCAAATGCGGAATACCAGCTTAAAAAATTCAGAGCATCTGATGCCTGATCGACTAATTGATTTATTTACTGAAACAACAAAAAACAGAGTGCACTGGAGGCTGGAAACTGCCTGTATGAGGGACTGTTTCCTAATTCCAGTGGACAGCCATAATTTTCCCTATGCTAATTTGGGCTTTGCACTAACGTAATTAAAACTGTAGTCAACAGTCTCAGGACCTCCTTTTTCCACTCTATAAACAAGGCTGTAAAATCATCTCATTACTTTACCCAGGAAATCTAACAGAAACAGGTCTTAAAGGAAGTCACCTTTAAAGAGGGTCTATTTTATTTTAACAGAGGATTAAAAAAAAATTCACCTGTAGTCATTCTAAAGGTCCACCTGGGATACGTACAATAAACACATAACACAATGTCATAAAATGTAAAATCAAGCATAGTATCTTAGATAATTGTAAACTATTATTTCCAAAAAATTGTTCAGAAAATCACAAAACATTCACACTTTCAAAATAACTTCATGTATTCATAAATATATATTTTAAATTGAGCAGTATAGCACATTGGATGTTTTGTAAAATGTACCTACCTTCTTAAAAATGGTCTGTTATTTCGATGTTCTTTTTAATGCACTGATTTTTTTTGGAAAAAATAGATAAGATTGTATTCAAGTTATTCAAGATTTACACAGAATATTTGATTTAACAAACATGAATATAAATAAAGATGAAAATAAGAACAAAAAAAGATAGCATTTTGGGTTACAAAATCAAGTAATTTCTATTCACGTTGCTAAAAATAGGGCACATCAAACCCTCAATTTTATAATTCCTTTCTATAGCAGCCGTATTTCAGCAGATTCCAATCCTGGAGGCCAGAGAAAGAAAAATCTCTATAAGGTGAAAGCTCTTGGTACACAGATTTTTAATATATTATTGAATACACCTTGAGAAATAAAAACTGAACTTCTGAAATACAGTTCCTATGGTACATATGAGTCAAATCTTCTAATACAAATATTTCAAATTATGAAAACGTCAAACCAAAGAGTATTTTTGAAAATGGCTTGGCCCAATTCTGGGCACCCTTCCATTTTCTTCTGCGCTTTCCAACTAAAAGCCTGATGAAAACACCGCCAAATGCCTCTCACCTTCATGCAGCAAAACTACAGGCATGCAACAAACACAGTTTTCTTTCTCCTCCACTCAGTGTCCGCTTTTGCTGCTGATTTTTCACATTTCTACAAATGTCACGAAGGTATGGTGGCCTTGGAAATAACTGACCAGACCCCTACTCAAGACTGCATGCCCCTTGACTTGAGTCACCATTAAATTGGTTTCATTACCAGGAATCAGGCTCTATTTAGGATTGTACCTATGCAGATGTACCTCCGCTTTAATCTCTATATGCTGTCTACTAGAAACGTATGCAAGAAAACACATCAGACCAAACACCCCAGAGCACAGCGAACCGACAGCCCCTTGCTTTCTAATCCCCGCAAACCAACCATCGCTAGGAAGAAGTCTTACTCACAGTGCAGAGAGAGTAGGTATTTTATTGAAGATAAATATATAATAGAACAAACCGAATTACCACCATTTGAGTTACGAGAACACTCAATTCTCAGCATGGATGTCCCACAAATCAAGTCAACATTTGCATGTCCCGTTACCAGCAGCCACTTGCCGAGTCTCTCTTTGCTTCCACAGGGACTGGCTGGCATCCCTGATGCTAAGGAGCCAACGAAGAACCTCCAAATGTCCGACATTCACAAACCCATCTTTTGCTTTGACCTGACCCTTCAACCGCTCAGAGTCTGCTGCCTTTTCTGAGACACACATCCAGGCACCGTTAGGGATAGTTAGAGAATCTGAAAATTCAGAAGTGCTCCAAAAAGCCTTTCCAAAAGTAATCCACAGCACTCAACAGTGAATTTAGAAACCCCAATTTTTTTCTGAGTTTGAAGTTTTTAAGCCTTGCGGATGGTTGGAGTAGGAAAAAGGAAATTTACTAGGCAGTGCAAAGGAAATCTTGTTGTCCTCTATTGTGGCAGTGGGGGTGTTGCCCAACCCTAACTTATCTGCCTTGATAAAGGAAACCAAAGAAAAGAGTAACAAGAACAAGATTTTGTCAAATTAAAAGGAACCCTTTCCTTACCTTAATAGTGCTGGCCATAATGCAATCAAGTTTATTGATCGTTAATAAATGTTAATAATAATTATTGCTTCTCTCTGACCAGAAAGTAGTTTTGATGAGGTTGTTTAGAGCGGATGAGATTGTGCTAAGTCTGGGAAATGAAGTCAGCCAATGGCAGGAAGAGGTTTCTATTGGTCCTGGCTGTCCAGCCCAAAGAAACAGGATATTTGGGAGTGGAGAGATAAGAGACCCTGAAAACAATGTTGTTTTTCTTGATGATATGCAGCCAGGAGATTTTTTTTTTAATTCTTTTTTAAAAAGGCATCAATTGGGATGGGGACTGCCACAGCAGGTGTGACCGGTGTGCCACTGTGTGACACACGGGTCTGAGACCCAGGCAGGACGCAGATGTGATGGGGCACCGCATGGCTTCACACAAGCTGCGAGCACCACCTTGCAGCCAAGGCATTGAGGGCGCCCCACTGCCCTGGCGCCAGCCCTTTGCAGCCCAATTCTTCACAGCATTTCTTACTAGGTGCAATTCTGACTAGGACAGAGGACTTGGACTCCTTTTTCCTACAAGGAAACTTTGCAGGCGGAGTCTACTTCATGTTAATCGATGGCCATGTTTAGTAACAGCCATTTATTTACTGCCTAATTTTTAACAACCTATATTTATTCAACATTTCATATGAGTGTTCCAGAACAGTTTCATTTTCTCCTTCCAAATACACGCAGTTCTTGTTTGTTCTACCACAAAGTTGCCGAAAACGCAAAGACTCTAGGCTTAAAGTGAACAAGAAAAATAAAGAGGAAAAATAAACCTACTCAAGTCTTGTTTTCAAGTATTTATTTAAAATCCAAATAACTAAAATTACTACAAATGTCCCAGAATGTCAGTCAGCTGGCCTCACTCTGACAAATATCCATGTTGCAGACAACAGATCCTCACAGACCTTTTGACTACCCAGAGATGCCATGTGAGGGCCCCACTACATGTTTAAAATCCAAGCTATAAGTTCAGGGTCACACGTCTGTTTTCTCCTCGAAGGAAGTACAGCTAATGCAGGCCTGAACATTCCTTAGAGGGTTTCAGGACTCTAATTACTCATTTTCAGGAAACTGCTTGGAAGAAACATTTTGCTTTGAATCTAACTACAGGAACGCAGGACCCATAAAGAGGTGTGGTCTCAATAGGGGACCCTGAGAACACAATAGACCAAATCCTGAGTCATCCAGCAATTCCTGGTTTCAGAGGCAGATGTTCAATAAATGGATTTCACTTAGAATTTAGGCTGGCATGTGTCAGAGCTCTGTCCACCAGCCCAGGCCATTCTGGCTTTTATTTACCTCTGACTTATCACCTTGCGTTAGGATAGAAGGAGGAGGACGAGAAAGTTAAGGAGGGAAATGGGGAAGAAGGAGAGGAGGAGGAGGAGGAGGGAGGAAGAGGGCAAGAAAAAAGGAAGAAGAAGGAGAAAGGAAGGAAGAGAGAAAGGAATGAAGGAAGGAAGGAAGGAGGGAAGGAGGGAACGAGGAAAGGAGAGAAGAAGGGAAAGAAGAAAAGAAAGAAGGGAGGGAGGGAAGAAGAGAAAGAAGGAAAAGAAAAGAAAGAGTATATTTTAAGAAAATCATTCCGTGAAAATCAGTCCCTAAGCTGTCGGCACCTACATTTTGAGGGGTGTTGACTTCTGCTCCTTTCATCTCTGAACAATGAATAAGATGGCAGGCTGATTAAAATTTTGTTTCCTTGAAAATTTCAAAGTCCTGAGCTGTTTTATCTGGGCAGCTTCCACCAGAATTCCGGAGTGCTGATGAGAAAAGCTCTCTTAGCTTCCCTGAGACTCCTTGCTTTTTGTTCTGTCCTAAGAAGGGTCAATGTGGAATGGTAACTGTGGCCTCCACAACACGTGACACCCTGTTATGCATTCACCAAACACCAGCTTTAAATAAGATGAACGCTTTGCTGACAAAATAGCCATGGGAGAAAATCCTGTGTGGTCCTACCTCACCCACACCTCCTGTTGCTAACCCAGCCCTCAGTTGTTCCCTGCAGCAGGAAAGATCAACTTTTCTACGGGGACCTAAAGCTTCAGTGATGGTTTGACCTTAACTGTGAACAGTGGGATTTCTTGCATCTCTATTTGGAAATAGCTTCCAACTTACAGAAAAGCTACAAGATAATACACAAAACTCCTAATACCCTTCGCCTGGGTAACTCTGTGTCTACTGGTGCCAGTGTACATCATTTGCTCGGCTTTCTCTCACATGTGCTCTCTCTCTCTCAATCTCTGTCTTCTATATTTATTTATATATAACATCGATGCATGCATTTACCCTTCATCTTCTAACTAATAAAAATATTGTTTTATAAGAGACAAATTTCTTCACTGGATACTAAAAAAAAGAAAAACAGATGGTATTATTTGATCAACGTCCTGAATATTCGATCCATAAATTTCACTGGATCTAATTTTGGAAATGCATAAAACATAGTAATCTAATAAAAAGTTAATTTGGGGACAATGAGTTGTAAATTCTGCTCCAAAATTTTACAAAGGAAACTCTTCCTCATTTCGAATGACAAAATGTCTGATTAATTCCTTTCGTCTTCAAAGAGAGTAATTCTTGATGTCCCAAATGGCATAATAGCATCCAAGCCTGGTAATCTTTGATTATTTAATGCAAAGTGTTTAAAAAAAAAAACCCTCGGACTCTTGATAGCACAAGGCACATCTATTAACTAGAATACAGTAGTGCAGAAACCATTTCCCAAATGTTATCCTACAGGGAAATTATCTGAAGATATAGATACGACTTCATCTTTCCTCACCTGTACCCCAAGTTTATACTATTAAATGGCCTCAGCCCTAGAGCACCCAGCAGCCTAAGAATCAGGATGCCTTTCCCACCTGATACTTCCACTCCCTAGGGAAAGATGGCCTCCAGGTCACCACACAAACCAAGTTAGGGGGCAGCCCAGCACACGACCCTACCTGAGGCCCATCCTGTCATGAGCTCATCAGGACAGGATCCTTTTTCACCCTCCTTGAGATGCAGCAAACACCACACTGGACCAGCTCAATCCACTCAGTGGCTGTGGACAGCAGAACCTATGAAGAAACTGCACATTTCCATGGTGTGTTTCTCCACTACAAACCCATCTCCTGTGAATTTGCCAAACCCTTCACAAGTCTGCTCACATTTTACTCCAAAATAGAAACAAAATAATATAAAATAAATATACCATAAACTCACTGTCACAATAAAACAAGCACTATTATTTATTTATCCTAAAATCATTTCCTTTTTCTTTTCTTTTTTTTTTTTTTTTTCAGTTTTGCTCTCTCACCAGGATGGAATACTGCGGCATGATCTCGGCTCACCGAAACCTCCACCTCCCAGGTTCAAGCGATTCTCCTGCCTCAGCCTCCTGAGTATTTGGGACTACAGGCATGCACCACCATGCCCAGTTAATTTTTGTATTTTTAGTAGAGCCAGGGTTTCACTATGTTGGCCAGGATGGGCTCAATATCTTGACCTCGTGATCTGCCTGCCTGGGCCTCCCAGAGTGCTGGGATTACAGGTGTGAGCCACCATGCCAGGCCCATTTCTTCCCATTTTCTAAAGATTGGATAAGTTTTCATCCTTATTGTCTTACTAAATTCTCTGTGTGAAATATGGGAATGAAGGTCAGGAGCTGAGAACACTCTGAATGATAGCCACATGGTTCTCGGTGTGATACATGAGCAGAGCAAAGAGAGGGGACCCCTCTGAACCTCCACATCTGTGGGGACACAACAGAAGATTCACTCATGACTCATTCATGTCTTTATCCCTGTGTTAAGCATCCACACAATGGAATGCCCAACCTCCTCAAAAACACTGCAGGAAAATGATATAGTAGATGAATACTTAGCAATATGGAAAACTGCTCTGATATGCTACTTGGTTAGTTAAAAATCACAGTATATAGGAGAATTATATCACAGACCCATTTTGTTAAAATAAAAAGGCAGTTGAGGGTGGCCATGCCTTCTGCTCCAAGGCATTTGCGAACTGGAGGAATAGACACCATGAGTGAAGCTCACGTTCCCAAGTTGAAAAATGAAATTGAGTGGTGGCAGACATATCCAAGAAATATTACGAGGACTTGATCCCTTTATGAATCTTGTGATAGATGAATGTGTGGAGATGTCAACTAGTTGGCAGCAGAACAATATTGGAATGGTGGTAATACAGGGAAATAGTATCGTCATGTTAGAAACCTTGGAATGAGTATAAATAATGGCTGTTCAGCAGAGAAACCCATGTCTCCTCTCCAAAGAGCCTGTTTTACTGTGATGTAAAAATTAGGTCACGTATGTTTTCATATTAGATCTTTAGCTAAATAAGCCTTTGTCGGGTAGGGGGCAGTAGCTCATGCCTGTAATCCCAGCACTTTGGGAGGCGGAGGAGGGCGGATCATGATGTCAGGAGTTCAAGACCAGCCTGACCCACATAGTGAAACCCAGTCTCTACTAAAAATACAAAAATTAGCTGGATGGTGGCACATGCCTACAGTCCCAGCTACTCAGGAGGCGGAAGCAAAAGAATCACTTGAACCCAGAAGGTAGAGGTTGCAGTGAGCTGAGATTGCACCACTGCACTCCAGCCTAGGAAACAAAGTGAGATTTTGTCTCAGAAAAAATAAAAAATAAGTTTTTGTCATAATCAAAATACAAAAAAAAAATAAAAAGGCAAAGTAAAAATCCTGACAGCTATATATTATAATACTAATGGCAGAGAATCTTTTTGGCTTTTTCCCCTCATTTTCTTTGGTTCACTGATATTTTAAAAAAATAAATTTGTAATAAACATAAATTATATCCTAATATAAAAATGTGTCAGTAACATGCAACGTTGTATATTTATGTAACTATCTGAAAAATACAGGCCTGTTCTGCGCAAAGTACAGCCCAGGATACTCTTAGGGTCAAACCTTTTAAATGTCCACAGCAGGCACAGAGAAGCTTTTTTTTTTTTTTTTTTTTTGGCATTGTATTAAGAAAACCCAGAAATGCTCATGAGATTTCTGGAGGTCATCTATGTGACATCAATCCATTCAGGTGATATTAATGGCATGCCTTTTCCTGCCAGGAACTCCAGTAGGCACTCAGGAAGCCAGGATTACAGGACTCTATATAGTCACCGCCTGTCTCGGCATTCGGAAAGCCTATCTCAGTCTCCTCAAATTCTACACACATAAAACTTCAGAGCTTGGACGCGACCCATGGAACGCAGGTTTTAAAGGACAAAACAATAGGACAAAAGTGCTGTATACTGTCCCTAAGATGACACACGAATTTAAAATACATAGTGTTTGGATTATTCATGAGAGCCCTGCAAGAACAACGGCCCAAGGATTTTTGCCAGGCACATGCCTGAGATTGCAGATAAGAATCAAGCATCTGGGGCTGCCCACACAATGGAAAACTCCATCGCTCAGTGGAACTTTTCCACCGGCGTCAGTTGGAGGATTTGCCTGAGAACATATGCGGCTCTAAGGCACTTGAAGCCCTCAAGGTCACCCATTCAGTGCTGTTTAAGGACGGTTTTTCTGTTCACAGCATACTTCATGATTATGGCTTCACTCCATTGGATAAAACTACGTGAGTATGTGTGTACGAGCGTGTGAGTGTATGAGCCTGTGTATGGAGGGGGAGTGCCATATCCCCCAGCAGCACATTAAGAAATAATCCAATTACAATTTAAATAACCATTGTTTCAACACTTTCTCTAAGTAGTTAATGTCTTCTTCAGTCTCTTGGTTGATCTGAACTAATAGATACAAGGAAACTGTTATCACATACCAAATCCTCAACTTCTCAACACCAAGTTGCAATTTCCCCAAAATTGAAGCACACGTCAGTTCAGTTCTATAAGCTCATATGGAGCAATGATTTCAATAAACACAATTTCATAAGCATCCCACATATTCTCAAGTTTATGCCAATTTTGCTCTTACTCAACTCCATATGACTTTAAAAATGCAGGAATATTAAAACCATTATCAAGGACTCCAAATATGTTAATGTATTATCTGTGGTTTAAAAAAAAAAACCTAAGAGGAGAAATTATTTTTTCACAATTATTTAGGTTAAAAGAACTTTTAAGTGTATTGTTCCAATTATTAGACTTTTCTATATAATTTGGAAACCACAAAATGAATTTCAACTTCTTTATCTATATAACTGGGTGTATCTGAGCATAGATGTTATAGACGTCTTGTTGCCATTGGTGACCATGAGGCTTTGTATGCCTACAGGGCATGTAATTAAGATTCACAAAGGCATCTGGCCATCTCCCCAGAGACTGGCATCCCCTCTGCCCCCAACTCAGATCCAAAGTGTCCTTTCCCAAGCACTGTCACCTGTCACCATCCTTGGTCGAACTGAGAATTTATCCCAGGTCATTGAAATTAATTTTGATTTTGATTTCTAGTTCGAATTTTAAATGATTTCTTAAGAATTGTGTCTGTCTCACCTATAAGATACTAAAGAGCATCACTTAATTTTGTCTTAATCTGTCATTACTTTATGAATTATTTTTAAAGAAAATATAGGTTACTTCTTAAAGATAATAAGTGGCACTATGATAGTATTCAATTGATAGAAATTTACAGAGAAGCCTGCATTAATGTTTCCTGCTGTTTTCTAAACTTGGCTTTTAGTTTTAAGTTGAGGTGGACTTTAATTCAACATCGCCTCATTCAATGATTTATTTGCTAATCTATTTCTATCACAAATGGAATCAGAAATGAAGCAAAGGCAAAAAATATTTGCCACAGGTTCATTCCTATTTGTATGAGTATCACCAGGCTTCCTGCAGATGCGATGAACCCCTACACCCATGCTTGAAGTCAGGAGCACAGAACACTGGGAGTCTGTCTCCGAGCCGTAGCTGCTACATGGTACACTCTACATGGCATCCTCTCCACCGGAGCCCTCCTCGGCCCTCGCACCCTCTCTATACCTGACCTCTCCACACTGTATTCTCTCCCACTGCAAGCAACGCAGAGGACACAGAGGTGCAGCTGAAGTGAAGGCAGGTCAGTTCTGTTCCAATTCACTCATACGCAAATGTGTTCAATCCTGTTAAATGCACAAACTTGAACTGAAACGATGATGTCAGTAAATTGGTTGTTGTCATCTGAACCCACACAGATCTCAGCACATGTTTGGGAAAGGCTGCAGTGTTCAGGGAGTACTAGAAGTGTTTGTTCTGAGTGGACTGGCCATGATAAGCCAAAGAATATTATAGCCGATAAGAAGAAATCATGGCTGTCCCACGGTGCAGTTGCCTGAGGGAGACTATTCCATCCTTTATTCACAGCTACAAAAATAATCATGCCTCAAGGATTTTAGGAAGCAACCACCTCCTGCCCAAAGAACTACGCTGCATTGTTTGCTTGCCAGCTAGAAACCAGACGTGAGCCTCGCAGGGAAGTTCCCTTTGAATGGCTTGAATTGCTGTCACTAGAGGGCGCTAAACGTCCCTCAGAAAAGCCTTTAGAGAGATTTCCAGCATGCCTCATTCTTGACTTTAAATTCCTGGAATTGACGTTACTTTACAAAGTGGTCACATTTTTTACTTGTTAAAATTAAAATCTAACATTTATAATATAGAAATGTTTTTGAGATATTTGCATCGTTCATTATTATAGAACACAAAGAAATATACATGTTTTAGGAGCAAAGATGAATTACACAGATCTGAATACAAGATTAAAGGCATGAATCTGGGGGGTGAGATTTGACCGTGGAGATTGTATAATTGTTCTACACCACTGTTAATGATTTTGAAGCCTGAAAAATATTCCACTTTACAATAATTTTAGATTGTTCAATACATTCCCATCATGAGTTGTATCAAATTGGTAAATGTAGAGAATGTTTGTTTTCTCTGTACACAATACTGACGTCAGGACTAGTGCCTGCCTAAACTCGGACATTTCCAGAACTAAGTGTTATAGGAGGAATATGGATTACACTATAATATGTCAGATGTGAAACATACCCCATGGTCCATTCCTTTCAAAAACTGTGTAGTACTTTGGAATATGCATGGGGTATATCATTTTTAAAAACACATATACTTTATGTTTACATGAAGTAAAATAAGCCTTAGCACTAAATATGCAGATTTTCTTGAAGATAGTCTCACTATACAATGACACTGACTTTTTGGTCATCAAAATGTTAAACACTTTAGCAAAATGCAGTGTGTTGGCAATGTTTGCTAAAAAATATAACCAATTTTGCAACTTTCTTCTTTCTGTCTTTGCTTGTACTTAAAAATATCTGCAGTATTTCCTTCTTTCCCCCTTCCACTCTGGTTCCTATACCAAGGAATCGTGAGGTCAATGGGTGAGAGTTGTTTGTTTGTGTTCAGGGCTTTCGGGCGAGGCTGTGTGTGGGTAAGGCTCTGACCGACATCTGAAGAGGCTTCATCCACTGCGGTTTAGGGTACATTTTCCTCTCCCTCTGCCAGCAGAGCAGGGAGGCTCGTTTTCAGTGTGTTCTACAGAAGGATAATTAAGGCAGTGTTTCATCTGCTCGTCTGCTGTTTTTAAAGGGAAACAAACATACCCTTTGCATGTGATAGGCATCGCAAACTAGATGGGAGGAGGCCTGGACCCTGTAATAGTCATGCATCCCAGTCCCAGCTTCTCTGGGGTACAACTGCAGATAAAAGACACTGGCCCAAGTGACCCTGGGCTCAGCATTGCCAGCATCCACAGCACAAATTGCTGCTGATGAGCTGGCTTAGGTAGGAACTGAGGACTGTGAGTGTAGGGCTAACTTCTGCTTTACAAGAGAGGTCCACTGGTGTGCGCTGGAGGTGGGGAGCCTTCGTGACATTTTTCCAAATGGAAGAGTCCTTGCATCACCCTGATAGCAGGGACCCTGGCTTCATCCCCAACTGCTTGGTGACCCCACTGTATCATTTAATTCATTTGTGCCAATTTTCCATTTTAAATCAACCAGTAACTTTGCAGGTTTATTCAAAGAAGAAACTAGAATGCACTGGAGATAGAGAAGAGCCATCTTCCTGGTGCCCCAGTGCCAACACTGGGAAGGGAGCCCCAGGGATTCCCTCGTGACTGTGTCAGTGATGGCACTCAATGAGCACTTGGTGAATAAATGAATGAATGAATGAATGAAGCTGGCCACAGAGCCCAGGAGTAGCAGAGACGGGCAATTCTGGCTGTGTCAGTGGCTAGTCCAGGAGAGCCTCTCAAGAGCACAGAGTCTGACTTAAACTTGGGACTTCCTCAGGATAGGTGAGGGCTTCTCTCAAGGGCAATGGCAGAAGGACTTGGAACAGGCCAAGCTAGTTTCAGTCCAGCCAGCTGTGGCTCCCCTGAAGGGATGTGGCCAGGCCCAGCTATGCCCAAAGCACCAGCCCATTCCTCAGTTCTGAACAGAACGTGCCCAGCATCTGTGCCTTCATCTGTTTTTAAACTGCCTGCTGACCATACACAAAGTTAAGATGACAGCTAGGACTTAAGTTGTGAGGCACCAATGGCTCCCACATTACTCTCTCTCTGTCTCTCTCTCTCTCTCTCTGTGTCTCTCTCTCTGTCTCACACACACACACACACATGCATGTACACATACACAGACACAGACATGCACATATACACATACACACACACATACAAACACACACACACAGAAGCACACAAACGCAAACACAGACACACACAGACATATACACACACACAGAAGCAGAGACACATAAATGCACAGACACACACATACAAGTACACAGATACATATACACACACATACAAAGACACACATAAACACACATACACAGGTGCACAGATATATATATACACACACAGACACAGACACACATAAAAACACAGACACACACACAATAGAGGGTATCGATATCTATGAATAGGTAAGACAGAGACAGAGTGGGAGGCCATGTGCTCCCCATCCCCCTTCTCCCCAATGTCACCACCTCTCTCCCAAGTCCAGCTGCAGACTCTGTGAGCTGTGGAAGTGGCTTTTTTGAGCCATTTTCTTAGATTGAGTCATTGGGAAGTATGGAAGGTATGTTTTCTCTAAGAGGCCTCCCAAATCTGTATCTTACGGGATTTCCATCTCAATAATTGACCTAATAGTACCTGTAAGCAAGTGGATAGTCAATTTAAAAAATACTGACTGTAAGAACAAATGAATGAATGAATGAATGAATGAGTGGGTGAGTATAAATCCTTTATTTTGCTGGCACAGCAATGAGTTTGCAGATTTATCTGGATATCAATATAAAAGAATAGTTTTCATTTGTATACAACTTAGTCCTTGTAATTTTCCAAAGTAACTATGACTAAAATTATTTCCAACTTAACTATTTAGGCAACTGGGTTGGTTTCACAGGTACTTATTGGAAACAATTGGAACGGCATATTCATTGCATTCTAGACATTTGCCATATCACCACAGCAACTGTATTTCCCAAGATGGCCCAATAGCATTTCCCATCACACATAACCTTCTATAAAGTGACACTGACTTTGCTTCCATCAGAAAGTGAGGTCCGTGTTCCCACTCCTTGAATCTGAGTGGGGCTGTGACCACAGCAGAAGTTCAGCTATGTGGCTTCCAAAGCCACCTCGGAACGGTGATACAGCTTCCACCTGAATAGAGCTTCCACTTGATTTTCTTAGGAACAGCCACTCTTAAACCTCAGCCATTATATGGGGAGAAAGCCCACGCCATGTGACGAGGCCATCTGTAGATGTTCCGGGCATCAGTCCCAACCCAGAGCTGGCGCCAACCCCCAGAGTTATAAACGAAGAAATGAAGGTCACTCCAGCCCCAACTGGCACTTGACTGTAAACCTATAAGAGACTCTAAGCAAATAATGTCTATCTCAGCCCAATCAAGTCCTGTAAACATGAGGTATTATAAATAATAAAGTGATCATTGTCCTTTTAAGCCACTGAGTCCTGGAGTGATTTGTTATACAACAATCGAGCATTGGCATGCCATCAGAACATTCCTTACTCTAGAAGAAACTTTTGCAACATTGCTACTGCAGAAAATACTCCTTCTGTATGATCATTCATCCATTTATCAATGCTTGACCAGCATTGGCTATATGCTAAGCATTGTGTCAGTCACTGGAGGTGCTGAAAACAGAAGCAACATTCAGCCAAACAAACAACAACTTGCATATTAGATAAAGAGAAAAGTATGACAAAATTACAACAGTAGTTTGACCCAACAGAAAAAAACGTTAAGAAGTGAACATCGACAGTTCTTTCCTCTTGTTTTCACCCTTTTCCTTTCTCGTCTCATTAAACGTGGAGGTGCCTCAGGGTCACTTTACCCCATGAGAGTAGACACCCTCCTCCCCCATCCCTAACTTTGGTCTTCACTCCACACCCAGTACCAGCGGCTCCCCAGGCTCCATGATGCTGGTACCCCATTCTCTGGAAATATCTCTGCCCATCTACCTCAGATTACTTTCTCAAGGAGATGTGGAAAAACACCAATTTTCCCCTCTGGGACTTGCAGAGAAATGGGGGTGGTAAATGAGAAGCAGAGGGATAGGGTGGGGATTCATTACCTTGTGTCACTAAAAAGAAAAGCCCTAGTGTTTAGAAGGTGCTGTTATTATTTTCTCTGAAACATTAGCTCCTGGAAATCAGGGGCTCTGTCCCTAGCATGGTCTCTAAGGCTTCCAGGATGCCCCGGGGGCTTCCCTCAGTCAATTTTGACTCTAATAAGAGCCATCTGGAGGGCTGCAATGGTGGGCCTCGCTGACCACTGGAC
The DNA here is from genome assembly GCF_001604975.1 of Cebus imitator. NCBI lineage: Eukaryota > Metazoa > Chordata > Mammalia > Primates > Cebidae > Cebus > Cebus imitator. The sequence continues at coordinate 8,435,532 of NW_016107356.1, forward strand.
AGGGCCTTCGATGTGGGCGCAGGGACGTGCACAGGTTCACAGAGTGTGTCTCCCTTTCTGAGAACCAGAGTCCCGTGTGCTCCTTCCCCAAGGAAAGCAGGAAATCCCACAGTCCTGAGTGGGATTCTCCCCAGACTTCTGTAAAGCTTCTTTAAAGAAGTCAAGTTATAACTAAACTCACACAAGGAATTCCTGTAGACAACACGTTGCTGTTCCAATCCCAGAGAGCTAGGGCACCCAAAGCCCACCTCCCAGATGGAGCTAGGATTTGAGATATTGGATTCCACATTACTTAAACTTATTTGAGCTTTTCGTCAGGAATGGAAAACATTAATGTGTCTTACACATCACACTCTGTTTTACGGAATTCTTACACTGGGGAGCTCTTTTTATTTTACTATTTTTCTTTAACAGCCAGAACACTGGGAAGTTCACAAAGAAATTTTTCGCCTGCCTTTAGTGACCCTTAACTCGAGGTTTTGCCTAATCTGTAATTTGGAGTTGAAAGTATTTCTGTACCTTTGGAGTGGGGAGCTTTTTGTCTTTAAAAGAGTGGAACGACACTAACAATAGGGCTATACATACATTGTGCTTCTTTGTCAGTTACTGCAAACCAAAAACAGATGTGAAGTATCAGTGGCTACCTCGTAGTGACCCATGGAAGCTGAGGCTAATCCAGATCATTCTTAATAACTCAAAACCGCCAACTTTCAACTGCCTAATTTTTTTCTCACTTACAAATGCAAAAAAAGAATTGACAGTACACATTGAAATCCATTTCCCTCTGACCACATACAGATTTTCTACGATAAGAGCCAGGGATAAAAGCTCACTCCATTAAATCACACAGCCATCATCTGAATATGCTTTAGTTTAGGTGATCCTCACCTTTAACAAACCAAGATCTGGAGGGAAGGTTTCTGATCTTTAACAAACCAAGATTTGAAAACTAGATATTCCTGTCATGACCTTTTCCCAACATTCAGTATGTAAGGGATTCACTGGATTATTAGACTGCTTGTAAATGTAAGAAAACATAGAAGGTTTAGAGTGAAAAAGTTAGCAATCTAACAGATGCTTCCCCAACACTGAAAACCCGCTGAATTTTCAATAATTTTCCTGAATGTAAAGGTAATGAATATAAATGAAGAAGAAAATCAATAGATATATGAATGATTCATAAACTCTCAAATGAATAAATCAATCACGCCACCCTAAATTTGAACATTCTATCAATATTTTATCAACTTACTTAATTGATAAAATTAATAAAATTGATAAAATTAAGATACAAGAACGATTTTAACGTAAAACTAAATAAAAAATTGTTTCCAACATTGGATATTATGTATTGCCTAAGAGCAGGCATAAAGTGGAACGCCTATGGATGCAAAGCTAGACATTGATAGATTTTTAATACCTGCAAATACAGCAATTACACTGTCACGCTACACATGAAACTTCCTATTCCTACACTGAAATTAGACTTATACATATGTAGAGATCAAAGATAAGACACAATCATATTGTATTTCATCAAATCTAAGACTTTGGGTGTTAAGATGTAAAGTACATCATGATTTAAAGTATCACTAGGAAAGAAAAAATAATTCTGCCAATCAGAATTCACCATAATACTTTCTAATCAATCACTTGTAAGACACATCCCAATTTTTGGAAAGAATAAATGTGTTAAAATGAACACAAATTGGTACACTTGTGATACAACAAATCATCAAAACACTAAAATGTCACTTGCAATATACTACAGGGTTTTTCAACCTTGGAAGTATCGACATTTTGGGCTGGTTAATTATCTGTTGTGGGAGGCTGTGCTGTGCATGGCAGGATGTTTGTTAGCATTCCTGGCCTCTACCCATTGGATGCCAGTAGCACCTCCCTGACTCCCAGTTACAACAACCAAAACTGTCTTTAGACATGGCCAAATGTCCCTGAAGGTACAACCAAAAATTGTCCCAGTCGAGAACCACTGGAATAGAGCAATTCAATTTTATCAGCCTTGTAATGTGCTTCTGTCTGTGCAGTGTGTGCATGACAGTCAGCCAAATGAAGGTATATTGTCAGATGGGATATATTGACTGTAACACATCACATAAGCCAACAGCTGGCATATATATAAGAGTGTGTGCTGCTGTTTACAATAGCAAATACCTGGAACCAACCCAAATGCCAATTGATGATAGACTGGACAGGGAAAATGTGGTACGTATACACCGTGGAATATTATGCAGGCATCAAAAATGATGAGTTTGTGTCCTTTGTAGGGACATGGATGAACCTGGAAACCATCATTTTCAGCAAACTGACACAAGAGCAGAAAATCAAACACTGCATGTTCTCACTCATAGGTGGGTGTTGAACAATGAGAACACATGGACACAGGGAGGGGAGCACTACACACTGGGGTCTGTTGGGGGGAAGTGGGGGAGGGACGGGGGGTGGGAAGGTGGGGAGAGATAGCATGGAGAGAAATGCCAGATATAGGTGAAGGGGAGGAAGGCAGCAAATCACACTGCCATGTGTGTACCTATGCAACAATCTTGCATGTTCTTCACATGTATCCCCAAACCTAAAATGCAATAAAAAATAAAAATAAATAAATAAAAATATAAAAAAAATAAAAGAGTGTGTGTTGGCCATCCTAACCCACACAATGCAAAAGAACCTGTATGACCACAAGTCAGCATCACAGGAGTTTACTATCCATAAGTGTAAACCATCCAAGGAAAGTGAAACAGATTACAGAAAATAAAAATAAATAAACCACCACACAGTATTTGGGCTTATCCAGATAACAATGAAAAAAATTAATATTTTGTAGCACTGGCAACAATATGGAGGAAAGAGCACTGACATTCCTGTATATCGGGAATAAAATCATGTATCCTTTGACTCCCCAATGGATATTCTAGAAATCCATTTTGAGAAATACTCACAATAGACAGAGTTATAGGTACAAAGAATGTTCACTATTACACTGTTCAGTAACAGTAATAACAAAATGAAAATAAATTGTATGTCTTTCAATCAGATATTGGATAATGATACTACACTGTATTAAGAAGAATGAGATAGATATTAATTCACTGCATAGAAAAGTGTCCAAAGTATAAAAAGTTTTAGAAAATTACTACACATGTATATTAGCATATGCAGAGAAAATATCTTAAAATACAAATTTCAGTTTTGAGGTTTGGATTATGGAGTAACTGCCCCCTCTTCAAGTCAAACAGTTGAGAAAATTTGGGATAAAACAAGTGTGTGCTACCTTTGTAATCAGAGAAAGTATTTTTAAATAATTCATATTATAGAAATACTGAAATGTAAAGCAAATTTAAATATATTAATTAAAACTTATAATAGGCTACCAATTAGACTTTATAGAATACATAAATATATTAATACAGATACAAAAAGGTTGACGTTTATTCATTGAACCAAGAATATTTATTGAGCATTTACTTTATTAAATACACTGTTAGTAAAATAACAAGTGAAACTTGTTAAAAAAAAAAAAAACTCCTAGGAAAAAAGAAATTTAAGCTGAGTCCACAAAAATAGGGAATATTCAGATTGTAAGGGAAATTCAGTAAAGGATTTGCTTCGTCACGAAAGGAGCAAAGGAACTGCAGGGGAGGTTATGCTGAGAAATATATCAGTATGATGAAATATCTTGACATCTACAGACAAATATTTGTTGCTGATTCATTTGGGCATTGAAGATTCACAAGAATAATTCAAAACACATAATATAAAATCCTTCTGATTAGAGCACATTTTATGGCACTGCATAACGAGATGGCTGTAGGAGTCATTTACATTTTAATAGTAACTTGAACTAGGTTTGGTTCTACAAATAAAACAAAAGAGTAAATATGAAGTGGAGCACTTAATAATGTTACTGTTTCTGTGGGTGAGCTTCCATAGGAAAGAAGCAAAGGCATCAATCTCAAAAACATTAAAAAAAACCCAGAGAAAGAAGAAGAAAAATAACAAAGATAAGAGCAAAATTAAGAAATTTGTAAATAAGCATATGGTAGAAAAGATAACAAAGCCATATCTGGTTATCTGAAAAGATTAGTTATGTATAGTGACTGGTGATTATAGAGAGAAAAGAGAGAAGGTTAAAATAACCAAAGTCGACAATGAAAATGGGGCTATTGCTACAGATGCTACAGACATTGGAAGGATAATAGAACATTCTGATCAATTTCCTACCAATAAATGTGAAAATTTAGTTGAAATAGACAATATCCTTGGAAAATGTAATTTACTAAAACTGTCAAAAGAAGAAACACAAAGCCTGAATTTCTATAACTATTAAAGACATTGACTGAAAAATCTCAGACCTCTTAAAAGAAAACTCTAAAAATAATAAAAAAGGAAAGTTCCAGGCTAGACTGATTTATCTGCAAATGCTAACATGCATTAAAAAAAAAAATGTGATGCCAGTCTTACATAAGCTTTTCAGGTAAAAGAAAAGAAAGCTTGATACCAAAATGTCATTAGAAAATTATTGTAAAAGGAAAATTACAGGCCAATTTCATACATAAATATAGATGCAAATTCCTAAATAAAATTCTGGAAAACCAAACCCAACAGTATATAAAACAATAATATAAATATTGTGAACAAATTGGATTTATTTTAAGAATAAAGGCTTGCTTCAATCAATATAAATAATCAAATTTACATTGTAAAGAAAATTTATATAATAATTTTAAACAAAAGATGAAAAGCTTTCATAAAATTCATTATTCATATTAAAAATTCCTAGTAAATTAGAAATAAACAGGAACTTTATGAATCCTATAAATTGATAAAAGGGCATCTACCAAAACCTACAGTAAATCACACACTTTCATGTGAAAACTTTAAAATTTAATCCTTTGAAGTTGGGGGAAAAGACGAAGCCCACATATAACCATGTTTGTCAGAAATTGAATTGGAGGTCCTAGTTAGTAATAAGGCAAGGAAATTAAATGAAATGTTAAAGGATTAAGAAAAAGTAAATAAACCTTTATTTACAGATGACATCATTTTTTACAGAGAATTTCCAAAAGAATTTGAAAATAAATTATTAGGATTAATAAGTGAGTTTGAAGTTTGTCATTGAAGAATTTTAGTTCTATATATCAACACAAACATCAATAGAAATCAAAAATTTTAAATGCTATTTTCATAGCATCAAAAATACCTTACAATATGGAAATAAATCTAACATAATATATATAAACCTTTACACCAAAAACTACAAAATATTATTAAAAGGAGACAAAAATAAACGGATAGATATATTCAGGAATTGAAAAACTTAATAATCAAAGATGAGAATTTTCTTCAAATTGATCAATATATTCAATGTAGAGCCAATCAATATTTTAACAAAATTTTTGTGGAACTTGACAGAGTCATTCTAAAATGTGTATGAAAATGCAGAGTCAAAAATAGACAAGAAGCTCTTAAAGAAGAGAGAAAAATACAAAAGATCATCAGAGACTAATATAAACTGAAAAACCTAGAGGAAATGAGCACATTTCTGAATACATATAACCTGCCAAGATTGAATCAGAATGAAATTGAACACCTAAATGGACCAATAATGAGTAATGAGATTGAATTGGAAAAAATAGTCTCCCAACAAAGAAAAGACAAGGACCAGATGGTTTCTCTGCTGAAATCTACCAAACTTACAAAGAAGAACTAATATCAATCCTCATCAAGCTATTCAAAAAAATTAAAGTGGAGGGAATTCTTCCTAATTCATTCTATGAGGCCAGCATTACCTTCATACCAAAATCAGACAAGAACACAGCAAAAAAGAAAACCACAGGCCAATACTCCTGATGGACATCACTTCAGTTGAGCAGGGATATACGCCAATATCTCTGGTGAATATCAATTTTCTAGTATTTTGTTCAGCAAGAGTTATCAACAAAATATTAGCAGGCTGAACCCAACAGCACATCAAAAAGATAATGCAGCATGGTAAAATGGGATGTAACCCAGGGATGCAAGAATGGTTCAACATACACAAATCAATAAATGTGATATATCACATCAATAGAAAAGAACAAAAACCATATAATCATATCAATAAATTCAGAAAAAGCATTTGATAAAATTTAACATTTCTTCATAATAAAAACTCTCAACAAACTAGGTACAGAAGAAATATATTCAATAAAATAAAGTTCATACATGATTAACCCACAGCTAACATTATACTGAATGGGAAAAGGCTGAAAGTCTTTCCTCTAAGAACTTGAACAAGACAAGGATTCCCATTTTTATCACTTCTATTAAATACAGTAAGGGAAGTCTTAGGCAGAGCAATCAGGCAAGAGAAAGAAATAAAAGTTATCCAAACTGGAAAAGAAGTCAAATTGTCCCTCTTTGTAGGTGACGTGATCTTACATCTAGAAAAACCTAAAGACTCCACCAAAAAATTCTCAGATTTACTAAACAAATTCAGTAAAGTTGCAGGATACAAAAATCAACATTTTTAAAAAATCAGTAGTATTTATATACCCAATAATGCACTGGCTGAGAAATAAATCAAGAAGAAAATCCTATTCACAATAACTACAAGGAAAAAAAAATCTAGGAAAACAATTAACCAAGGAAGTAAAAAACCTCTACAACAAAAAACTACAAAACACTGATGAAAGAAACAAAAGAGGAGACAAGCAAATTAAAAGACTTTGGATGGTCATGGATCAGAAATAATATCATTAAAATGATTATCCCATCCAAATAAATCTACAGATTCAATGCAATCCCTATAAAATATTAATGTCATTTTCCACAGGAATAGGAAAAAAAATCCTAAAATTTGTAAGCAAAAAAGATCCTGAATAGCTAAAGGAATGCTGAACAAAAACAACAAAGCTGGAAGCATCACATAACCTGACTTCAAAATATATTACACAGCTATGTAGTAACCAAAAGAGCATGATACTGGTATAAAAACAGACACATAGACCAATGGAACAGAATTGATAACCCAGAAATAAATCCACATATTCACAGCCAACTGATTTTCAACAAATGCATTAATAACATACATTGGGAAAAGGACACTTCCTTCAATAAATGGTGTTGGAGAAATTGGATATCCATATGTAAAAGAATAAAACTGGACCTCTGTCTCTTGCCATATACGAAAATCAACACAAGATAGATGAAAGACTTAAACCTAAAACCCAAAAGTATAAAACTATTAAAATGAAATATAGAGAAAACACTTCAGGACATTGATCTAAGCAAATATTTTACGGCTAAGACCTCAAAAGCACAGGCAACTAAAACAGAAAAATGAGATGATGTTAAACTAAAACACTTCTGCACAGCAAAGGAAACAATCAGGAAACAAAAGGAAACAATCAGCAGAGTGATGAGAAACCTGTTGAATGGGATAAAATATTTGTAAACTGTTCAGTAAGAGAAAAACCAGAATATACACAAAACCCAAAAAACTCAACAATTAAAAAAAGAAAAAAACCTTTACAAAGAGGGCAAAAAAATATCAATATACATTTCTCAAAAGAAGACACCAAAATGGCCAAAAAGCATATGAAAAAAAAAATAATACTCAACATCACTGATCATCAGGGAAATGCAAATCAAAACCACAATGAGATATCATCTTACCCTAGTTAGAATGTCTATTATTTAGAAGACAAAAAATAACAGATGCTGGCCAGAATGCAGGGAAAAGGGAACTCTTCTACACTGTGGGTGGGAATGTAAATTAATACAGCCACTATAGAAAACAGTACAGAGATTTCTCAAAAAAAAAAAAAAAAAAACCTAAAAATAAAACGTCAGTATAATCCAGAAATCTCACTAATGGGTATCTATGTAATGAAAAATAAGTCAGTATGTCAAAAACTTGTACCTCCATGTTTACTGCAGCACTGTTCACAATAGCAAAGATATGAAATCAACCTAAATGTCCATCAACGGATGAAAAGGTAAACAAAATGTGGTACATATACACAATGGAACACTATTTGGCCCTAAAAATAAGGAAATCATGTCACTTGCAGCAAAATGGATGGACCCGGAGGTCATTATGTTAAGTAAAATAAGCCAAGCACAGAGACAAATATCACAGGTTCTCACTCCTATGTGTGAGCTAAAACAGTTAATCTCACGGAGGTAGATAGTGGAATGATAGTTACCAGAGGCTGAGCACAGAGTGGGAGTGGAATGAGAGAGTCTGGATGATGGGTACAAACATACAGTTAGATAGAAGGAATAAGTTCTGATGTTGTATAGCAGAGTAGGCTGACTACACTTAACAACAATGTATTGTATATTTCAAATTAGCTAGAAAAGAGGACTTGCAATGTTCCCAACACATAGAAATGAGAAATGTCCAAGATGACAGATACCTCAAAATCTTGACTTGATCATTATACATTCTATGCATGTAACAAAATATTATATGTATCCCATAACTATACATATGTATTATATATCAATTTTAAAAGGCGAATCTTAAAAAAACAAAGTGAGGTAGGACAACCTGCTCTACTAAACATTTTTATAAAGGCACAGCAATTAGGTCAGAATGGCGTTCATGCAGGTAGAAACAAATCAGACAATGGAGAAGAAAGTCCAGAAACAGATTCACGCATATATGAACACACTTGACTTTTGACAAAGGTAGAAGTTGATTTTTTACAAAGGTACAGAGCAGTAAAGAAAGGGAGGAATTGTTGGTAAATGGTGTTGGAAAATGAGAAATTCACATGAGAAACAGAAACTTCAGAAGTAACTCATACCATCACAAAAGTCAACGTCAGATAAATTGTAGATCTAAATATGACAGGCAAAAACTATGAAGTTTTTGGAACATAATATAGAACAATATGTTCCTGACTTAGGAAAGGAAAGACTTTATAAACAAGGCACAGAAACACTAAGTGTAAAGGAAGGACTAATAAATTTAACTGCATTAAAATAAGAAAAAAATTAAGAACTTTTCATCAAAAGACACTATTAAGAGAATCAAAAGGCAATGCATGGAGTGGAAGATGATATCTTTAACATATTTAATCTAGTATTCATAACCAGAATATGCAAAGAACCCCCACAAATCAATAGTAATACACACAAGCTAATGGAAAAATAGGGAAGAAACTGCACAGGCAGTCATAAAAGTGGATATCCAACTGCTCATTAAATATATTAAAGATCTTCTACTTCATTAGTAATGCAGGAAATACAAATTAAAACCTGAATAAAATAACACCACAGATACATCAGAATGTCTAAAGCAAAGACTAACAACAGTTCTGATGAAGATATGGAGCAACAAGAACTCTCACACACAGCTGGAATTTATGAAACATCCTTATTTATCCAGCAGGGCTGTAATAGGAGACATATAGTGTATTCAAATAGGTAAGTGAACAAAATTTAATGAAAGAAATTACAATGGTGAAGGTAGAATTTTGTAAAAACCAAAGGGTGATGAAGTCCCCTGAGCTAGCAAGAACAGGAAGCCATTACTACCCGCAGGCCTACAAAGGCGAGGGAGGTAGCAGTTACGCAGCAGCAGTAGCTATAAACACAAGAGAGGATAAACTATAGGAGCCGTGGCCTTCCCTGGAGGGAAAAAGCCATTGCAACCCATGACCAAAGAGAGAAAGCTGGAGAAAAAATTCCCCACATTCTCTCTTTCTACTCTCAGGCTTCTTTGTGGTGACTCTCATTTGCTGAACCCAACAGAAGACAGAGGACAAGGGAGCCATTTGACGTAGTCAACAGAAGTCAAATCCCAGGACAAGAAGAGTAGAGAAGGCTGGAGAATGAACTGGAGAAGTAAAAATAGGAAGTTGGCATGTCTACTGTCATCAAAGGCTGTGCGATTCCATGATTTAATACATGTACAATAGAGATATGTGTATATGTGCACCAGAAGTCACCTACAAGAATGTCCACTGCAGTATTATATGTCATGTGTGTATTATATGTCATTATATGTTACAGATACTGGAGATATTGAAATGCCCTTTGATAGTGAAATGAATCAATAAATTGTGGCACACTTATGCATTAGCATACTCTACAGCAATGAAAATACTGCTATGAAGGACAAGAGGGATGAATCTCACAAACAGAATGTGGAGGGGAAGAAGTTCAAAATATTACCATAACACCAGGGGTTTAGTCTAGGTCCTGTTGCTCATTGCACAGAAAGCCAACCAAAGTCAAGTACTGCCAGGGAAGAAGGCTTTATTTTGGTGCTGCAGCCAAGGAGATGGGAGATCAATCTCAAATCCATCTCTCAGGTGGACTAACATTAGGGGATTATATAGCAGGGAAAAATATAACCATGTGTGAAAAAATGGGAATTAGAAGGGGTAAGGAAGAGGAGTTGGTCAACAGGAGGTAGGTGGTCACTTAGGCAATCACGATGAGTCTGGTAGCTCATTGTCCAGATGCAGTGATCTGGTGAGTTTTAGCTCCTTGACACTATCTGGGAGTCCTGATGTTGGTTTCCTGAGAAAGGAACTCAGATAAAACAAATGTCACTTTCTCAACTCTCAAGATTGGAAGGGTCAATTTCTATGTTTATTGCAAAAGCTATGTGACAACTGGACTAGTTTCAAACACAGAGAAATACACTGTATGATTAAATTTATGTAAAGATCAAAAAGGAAGGCAAGCTCAACTATAGCAACTAGGTATGCACATTTCAATGAGAAAACTATGAAAAACAGTAAAGAAACTATGATCAAAAAAATGAATAATTTCCTCCTTTAGAGGAAAGGATGGGTAAGAATCGGGAAGGAGCAGACATGGGCTATTCCTTCTATTATAATTAATTATGTTGTGCATTTACTTTTCAGGTACTTCTATCTATTATCTTCTAAATTTTAAAATTTTTAATTAAAAGATGGACATTACCATGAGATGTTAGAGTTAAGAATGCATTCTTTCAGTTAAATGCTATATCTGGCTACACAACTAAATTAGGACTGAAATCCTAACCACACATGTAGAAGCCCAGAGAAGGATGCAGTTGAGAAGAACGTTGCCCTCTGATTAGCTTCCAAATAAGGGAAATTCAGCTTGGACACTGAAAGCATTTTGTATAAAATACTGTTTGCATAGCACCCCCACCACACCACACACACACGTACAGACACACATACACAAACACACACAACAAAAATGAAAAAGCCTTCCAGGGTTACTTTTTTTTTTTTAGGTTAGCAGGTCAAAACTTTTCACGTTAAATACTTTTGCAAGGAAGCAGATGAAACGGGGGAGAAGGGATAACCTTGCCTTGCAGTCATTTATCAATTCACTGCAAGGAAGGAATGGAGAGCTTAAATATGAAACATCTGGAGTTCTTCCCAAGACCCCTATTGCTCCTGGCCAGAAACTGGAGGGGGTGGCCCTCACTGAGAAGTGGCAACAAATTAGAACCCGCACAACAAATAGGAACTAGGCACTTACAGATCCAGAGAAGCAGCCCTCTAGACAGAAGGCTGCCTGAGCCACTCACAAGTTCAGGGGCATCTGAGGAACAGAGAGTGCTACAGTGACACAAGCCAAGGCTGAACAATCTCATCTGTGTCCACGAGGTGAGCAAGAGCCAGATCCTACTGGGGAGTTTGCACTTAACCCCCAATATGACAGGAAGCCATTGGGGCCAAAGATGAATTAGGGATTGTCTGATCTTGACACGTTCTAAAGGTTTTGCATACAGAAAAGGTTTCTCAACATGCGCAAAGAAAAGCTGGGATAACAAAGCTAAGATGCTACTGTATCATTCTAGGGGAGGGGTGATGGACCAGGAGTTTCTGCAGAAAAAGCTGTCAGGACTGGTGATTGCCTGGAGGTGGACAGCAAGAAAAAAGAATCACAGATGATTGTGTTTGTGATTGTTGTGTAATGTTAGGGCTTAACAACTGCGAAAATCGTGTTTCTAATTTACAGAGAAGAAGACTTGGAGAATACAAGATAGGGGAGTGCAGATAGGGATTTGTCCTTTATGTCAGAGGTGCTCATAGATACACATGTCAAGATATCAGTTGGGAGCTGGGTATATCAGGATGCAAGATTGGGAATCACCAGTTTATAGATGGTTTTTAAGCCGTGCAATTGGATCTCACTTCTTAGTGGGGAGAAGTGAGATAACAAATAAAAGGCAAGATTAAAGCTGAGCCTGGAGCCCGTCCATCACTTAGAAGCCCAGCAGGAACAGAAGAGCCAGCTGATAGCAAAGTGGAGCATGAGAATTTCCAAGCTTCAGTGAACGCACATCGGAGATTCATGGACACAAGTTAAAGTGAGACCAGCCTCTCAGCTCCCTTCATTGTCTCAAGCAACATTGAGCAGCTCAAAGTGTAGCTACTACATATGGAGCCAAGCCCTGGTCTAGTTGTCACAAAACGTTACTAGGTATGTCTATTATTAACTATATTTTATAGCTCAAGGTAGGGACGCACAGAGAAGTTAAGTCTCTTGCCCACAGTCACAGCAAACCAACAGAAAGACCTCAGACCAAAGTCTTTCTCCTTATTTCACATTCTAAAACACTGTGTGACACCACCTCCAAAAAATGTGGGGGTTACTCTAGGACAAAAGATGCTCATGAAAAGAAACAAAGAAACAGGCATAGAGGTTAAATCTAGGACAATGTTCAGGGTGATTGGGAAAGATAGCCTCCATATAAATATAATATGGTTCAACACCACGTGAGTAAAATGAGAGAGGAACCTGGTACAAGTGGAGTTCATTGAATTTGTTTGCATAAAATCACAATTCAAGTGTTGAAGTTTGGAAACTAAAATAGTAATCCACTTAAGAAATTTGCAGGCCAACTTAGTTAGACACAATGGTGACAAAGTTCCTCTGAGGGGACAGGAACTATACTACTTGCAGCCCTAACAGAATGGACTTAACTTGGCAATTATGATCACCACAAGATTGATCAGATAAGCATTAAGGGTGTCTTGGGGTACATTTGCAGATTCAGACACTCCTAGTCATGATACCCTTCATGAAAAATTTGCAGCTTATGGCTTGCATATTAAAAACATGATATGAATGAAATTCAGATATCTCTTGGTAAATGTTATAATTATTCCTCCCATCAGCTAAAGTTCTCAGTATGAAGGGTTATAACTGATGTTATGTACAATAATTACAAGCTGTAGTATACAAAAATTGATACTTTTCAATTTTAGAAAGAATTGCTTTAATCTAAACCTAAAGTAGCATCAGTAATTTTTCACAAGTGTCCCCTTCATATGAGTAAGCCCCCAGGAAAAATAAATTGCTTTCAAGAAATGCTATAAGTGTAAGCTGTTTTATATGTAAGTTTTGGCAAAATTTGGTTAATTACAAAAGATTTGTACTTTTTCTCAAATGTAAGAGAAAAAGATTTACTTCTGAAATAATGGTCTTTATAAAATATGCATGTTTGTTCCTTTTCCTTATTGTATCTATAAATTTACTAATAAAAGGTTCTCATCTTGATTTACTAACATTTGAAAAGATTGATTATATTGGTATTGCCAGAAGAAGATCCCATAAATTAAAAATCCATACATTAACCACATTCTCTTATTTGCAACATGACAAATGATCCTGTAAAGTTATAATCAATAAAAGTTATTTGAAAGTCATAAAATGGATTTTGCCATAACTGCTCTCCTAGCAAGGTTAAAACACTTCAACTATTTTTAATCATCAACTTATAGTGTAGTAGAGATCAAGCATATCTAAATATTTCACTTTAATCAAGCAAGTATATTTATGTAGTGTCCTCTTACAATATGAAAGTTTGGCTCAAAATTTTTCCAAGGTATTTAACATAGTTCAATAGAGGTCCTGTCTCATAAATCAATTTCAGACTAGACAAAAGGAAAAAGCAGATTCTTGTTTACTTCAGTATTTTTCAAGCCAGTTCCAAAGACAGAGTTGTTACTCTCATGTGAATGTTCAGTAGACGGCTGAACAATGTTGTTCTGACAATCTTTTTTTAATTAATTAATTAATTTTTTATTGTACTTTAGGTTCTGGGGTACATGTGTAGATCATGCAGGGTGGTTGCATAGGTACTTACATGGCAAGGTGGTTTGTGCCTCCATCCCCCCGTCACCTGTATCTGGCATTTCTCCCCATGTCATCCCTCCCCAACCTCCCCACTGCCCACTCTCCCTCCCCTAGCCACCCCCCAACAGACTCCAGTGTGTGATGCTCCCCTCCCTGTGTCCATGACAATCTTTTAAATACTATATGGTGGAGACAAAATAACAAAAACAAAGTAGGTGTAAGCTCTAGGAAATTAGTTCTCTTGGACATAAAATATGTTTGGGGGAGAAACGCATTTTTCCATATGGACTAGGATGGTTATTTCTCCAAGTGAGAACAAGTTAAGGCTCTGAAAAATGGTTTCTCAAAGGGGGTTCTGTGTCTGGGTGAGGCCAGTGTTCCACTCAAAATCATTTTATTAAATGCCATTGGATTGAATGCTTCCAGGTTTGCTCCCCAAAATATGCCCTATCATGCTTAAAAGGCACACTTAGGTAGCAAAAAGGCACACTAAAAGTAATATGGGTTAATGTTTCTATCGTGCCTATGTTTTCTAAGTAGCCCCTGCCTGAGCTTTTGACTTTTTAAAGTGAACTATCAAATAGTTGTCTATCACAAATAAGCCATCTATTTTGTTATTCCTGTATCTTTTCATAGAATCCAGAAAGTAACAATCTTGTTGCCATATCTTATATAACACCAAGTCCATTTTTTAATAATAAGCATTCCAATGAGTATTCATCACCAACATCTCCCCGAAAAATATTTAGAAAACACAGGCTAAATCCTTTATCCAAAGTCAATGAGTAAGAGGCAGGGCCAGGGTTGGACCAAAGATCTCTTTGACCAGGAAGCTGGTGGTCGCCCTGACCTATTCTCTGAGCTTCCACCCCTGATGAATGTTCAGTATCTGAGTCTTGCCCCATGCATTATCGTAATTCTCAGTAAAACCCTAGTTACCCACATGGAATTCTCATCTACATCTAGCCCAATTTGCTACTGGATTTCAATGTTATTTCATATGAAAACAATCACTAAGAGAAAGAACCTGGATCTGGTTTCGAAAACAATTTGAAAGGCATTCATTCTGAGGGCTGCAAAGCCCAGTGATGGCCCATCAGTACCCTGAAAGAGCTTGTCAGGTACCTCCACTCTCCTCTGCATGGCTCCATCCATCTCAGAATACATGTCTGGCTCTTCCTGCTCGTAAACAGAAACAGAGAGTTCCGGGATCCAACGGCAAGGCTGTGATTTAAGGGATACTTTGTTTTTGTGGGTGTTCAAGGATTTGGAATCAAAGCGGCAGAATTATTAAAATTAATCCAATTTTCTTGCATTTATTTTGTTAGTTCATACCTCTAAAAGATATATTTTGGAAGGCACCCTTCAACCCAACCGTTTACAAATCAAAGCTTTCTTTGGAATCCCTGAGACCAAACCCAAGCTAGACAGTGACACACTGCCAGCTCCACGGCCCTGCCCACCTGGAAGGGGTATGGAATGCAGTGTTTGACTTGAGCTCACATTTAATTACAGTGTCAAAAATCGAACTTAAATTGCTTTAATCAGCTGCCAACACTATGAGCCTTTCTGGCTTGAATTTCTATAAACAAAGAATAAATTCAAATATGTCACAAAGTGGCAGCAACTCGTTGACCACTGGACTAGGAATCATTATGCAACCGTGGCTCACTGCAGAAAAAGTCAACACCTTCCTATATGTGACTCTTTGCTGATCTTCTTGGACTATTATTCAACAGAATCATTATAAAGCTAAATTATCTATCTGCATTGAAATTAGCCTCAGACATCCAAACCAGAAGCTGTTCACCAATAAAGCCTGAATAAAACTGTTGCAGACTTTCTCTGCTTCAATTTAGAGTATTTTTGTAAACGTCATTGGATGTTTAAAATATAATAAGCAAAAGGACCTTTGGTAATTAAACATTCTGTAATTAAAAACTCCAAAAGACAGGATCGGTGACAAGACATTAGATTTTCTTTAGTGAGGTGGAAAAGACAGAAAGCACTTAGCTGTTTAAAAAAAAAAAGAAAGAAAGAAAAAGAGCAAGGATATTTAGAGCCAGAAACAGTGTCTTTTATTTTGGAAATGTTTAAAAGTCTGTAGGCAGAGATCACCCAGTTCATCCTGAGCACCGGTGAGCAAATAACTTCTGAAATGCTCCTGAAAGAGAATTCTCCAGCCTCTTCCGTTTGAAATGCTTCCTAAAGCAAACACAAAATTGAGCAAAACACAAGAGCTCATGTTAATTCCAAACAAAGAGACCAACAGCCACAAATTAAGAGTCCATCTTAGAAGCGGCTGCTGCTTCCACATCAAGCAACTATTGAAAAGAGTGTGGGTAGATGCAGAATTAAGAGCATCTGTGATTATAGGCAGAGACCAGAACATTAATTTTTAAAGCTAAAAGAAATTTATTTCAGATAATCCAAGGAAATGAGTAGAGACAACCTAAGAGGATTCTCAAGCACTCTCCCTGCTGGTGTGGTGTGAAGATCAGGGGGCGGGGTAGCTGACACCCCTCACATCTTCCCTGGGCCCCTTCTGCCACCTCTTTTTGGCATTCACCCTCTCTTGGATTCCGAATCTCTGCCCATGTTCTCCATGAAAGGCCACGTTAATGCCCACGGTCTCTCCTGCCACTAACAGACTGATGCCTTCCACAGTGGCTCAAGCTTTAACCCTCCTCTGGATTCGGACTGTACATCAGAAAGCCTGCCAGACATCTCTTCCGAATGCTCTCAGGGCACATGATCAAAAGCACATGCAAAGCTCTCCTGAGCCTCAGTGCTTTCCCTCCAACATTCCTTCTACCCTCTCAGTTATCCGAGCCAAGACACAGAGTCGGTTGCGAGTCATTTCTCTACCTCATCCCCACCACTCAACCTTCCTGCGAGCTCCTGCTCACCTTACCTCCTAAATGCTGTTACGTGACTTCAACCAGGTCAGCTTTTTATGGGGGAGGAGAGGCACCTGCTTATCAGTGGGAGCACCGACCTCTAGACATCTCCTGCCAAGTTACTGCGATGGGCATTAAAGAGGAAGGAAGCAAACCCAAGTCGCAAAGTCTTTGCCAGTCCTTCTCCCAACCACACCTTTGGTAGAGACGGGGCTCTGTGGAAATGCAGAGATGAACCGAAAGCCAAATGGGCCAAGGAGAGATCTGAACAAAACATTAGGCTTGTTTTTCTTTAGGACAATAAGATTAACAGTGGTCCATAAAGAATCCACGTAAAAAATAATAATAATAAGACTTTCTGACCATTGTGGGGGAAAAATAACTCTACTATGAGGAGTATGAATTCAAATACATGAAACTGGGAAAAGGGCCTTGAAGAAGAGAGGGACTAAGAAATGTGAAGTCGTGATCTGTTACATGTACAGTGAGGGAGGCACTGAGGGCCACCGGGGGATAAGAGACACGCGGTCCTTCTGGGGTATGGCTGAAGGACACGGATTGATCATCTGAGTGGACCAAATGCTTTGGAAACAGAAACCTCAATCCAGCGGGGATTAGGATAAAAATGCAAACTTCACTTTGCCCCTCTCCCTGTCTCCCCTAATAAGTCCATTTCTATAATTTTATACTAAATCAATAAAATGTATCTGCTATAATACTAATCATAATTTTGTCTGTAATAGTAACAACTGAAAACTACCTAAAAGAGTCAGAGTAGGACTGTAAGAATATATTGTAGTCTATACTATGTCACAGCAGACTGCATCATGATAGAGAACAAGACTCATGATTTAACTGATAAACACATATGACAATGAATAAAACTGTGAGTGAGACTCTTTTCTTTTCTTTTTTTTTTTTTTTTGAGACAGAGTTTTGCTCTGTCACCCAGGCTGGAGTGCAGCGACGCCATCTTGGCTCACGGCAACCTCTGCCACCGGGGTTCAAGTGATTCTCCTGCCTCAGCCTCCCGAGTAGCTAGGATTACAAGCGTCTGCCACTGTGCCCGGCTAATTTTTATATTTTTAGTAGAGACGGGGTTTCACCATCTTGGTCAGGCTGGTCTTGAACTCCTGACCTTGTGATCCACCTGCCTCGGTCTCCCAAAGTGCTAGGATTACAGGCATGAGCCACCATGACATCTTTAATTTTAGCCAAATTGTCTTCATTCTAATTTTCAAGTAAATTTATAGATTTAAGCATAAATGTATATAATTTAATTAAAATACATGTATATTATTAACTAGAAGGCTAATCTCCCAAAATGTCATAGATGTTATTTCTGAGTGATGGAGATCAGGAAGGTTTTAATTTTCTTTTTGCTAACTCTACTTACTAACATGTCTACCTGAATTAACTTTATAATAAAAATGTTTAAAATAAAAAGAACAAAATACACAGGCATGAAGGTATTATTAGAACATATAAAAGTACAAAATCAAGCAGCAAAAGGAGGAAATTACATTAAGAATTGAGAAAAGTAGGTTGAGAATTCTGAGAAACGCTGTAGCAATTAAGAAAAATCCCTGTTCTGGAAGTAACGGGAAAGAGATGATGACTTCCAGAACTTTCACCATCTACTAAGATGTCCGCCAATTTATAAGAAGGGATTGAATATGTCTGCATCCTCAGATCTGAGAGTAATTTTCCATGACCAATACTGAGCTACATAATGTGTGAAGTTTCTGAGATGACCTCTATGACCTCTCTAAAACAGTCACAGGCACTGCAAACAGGGCCTATCCCACACTGGCCCTTGGTGAAATTCAAGGGCATAGTATTAGACTGAAACAGTGAGAAGTTTCGACATAGAGTTCAGCAAGAATGTGTTCTAGTCCTCGGAATCCAGCACTATTTCAAGTGTGGTCTCCAAATAGCAGCCTCAGCTGCAGCTGGGGAATTGGAGATGGAAACGTATGTGCTACCTCTTGGACCTATGGAATCAGAATCTCTGGGGTGGACTGGGAATCTGTGTTTTTAAAACCCTGTGGTTGGTAACTTCCTGCTGGCTGAGGACAGAGAGAATGCTTAGTGAACGCTGAGGAATGATGGGTTAAATAATCCCTGAATGATTCCTGAGCAGATCAATTTCTCAGCCAGGGTTTTGACTGCAACTGATGATGAACGGGGCTGTGACCACCAGGAAGCGTCTGAAGAGGAAGCGTTGATTGCAGTTTTCTGTCTCTGGTCCTCATGGTTGTAGTCCCACCCCCAACTCTTACAACCCTCACTTACAAGGAGGCCAAAGAAAAAGCTGGAATTCTCCAGGAGAGCAGGACCTGTTAAAGAACAAAGGGCTTCCCAAAATTGTAGCAGCAGCCTTGCCTTGAGAAGCTTTGAGCCCAGAGGTTACTGAACAGCTACCCTGGTAAAACCCTAACGCGACAATGATAAGGTGTGATTGTATGTGGCTGCTTCAAAATGGCAATGAGTTAGGCACAACGTGGATCTCAGATTGTTCTGTGAGTTTGGTTGGGTAAGATTGCACATGTTTCCCAGGGGTGCCATAACAAAGTGCCACACCCTGGGCGACTTCCACAATGTATTCTTTTTTTCTTTTTGAGACAGAGTCTCACTCTGTCACCCAGGCTGGAGTGCAGTGGCACGATCTTAGCTCACTGCAACATCCTCCTGGGTTCAACTGATTCTCCTGCCTCAGCCTCAGCATCTCAGCTGGGACTACAGGTGCGTGCCACCATGCGCAGCTAATTTTTTGCATTTTTGGTAGAGATGGGGTTTCACTGTGTTAGCCAGGATGGTCTCGATCTCCTGACCTTGTGATCTTCCCACCTCGGCCTCCCAAAGTGCTGGGATTATAGGCAAGAGCCACCGCGCCCGGCGACCACAATGTATTTTCTCACAGTTCTGGAGGTTGAAAGTTCAACATCAAGGTGTCAGCAAGGTTGGTTCCTTTTGAGGCTGCGAGGGAGGATCTGTTCTAGGCTCTCTCTCCTCCAGCTTCTGGGGGCTGCTGCAGTCTTTGGTGTTCCTTGATTTGTAGAAGCATCATCCCTGTCTCTGCTTTTGCATTCACATGGGCTTCTGCTTGCATGCCTGTCTGTTTCCAAATTTCCTCTTCTCATAAAGACACCAATCATTGGATTGGGGTCCACCCAGCTACATCTGCAGTAACCCTATTTCCAAATAAGGTCACATTCTGAGGGACTAGGGGTTAGAACTTCACAATTATTGACACAACTCAACCCATACTAGGTTGCTTAGTATTATACATTAGGAAGCCATAGCAAACCTTTTGTATTAAAATTTGGTATAATTAATATTTAAATGTCCTTTCTGGCAAGATTTAGCCAGTTTTTAAAGCTTCATTGAGAGTGTCACAACATTAGCACTAATAACAGAATGGTCTATTCATTTTTTAAAAAGATACTATGCATTTCCAATAAAATTCACAGCAATGATTCAGGTGGAAATAAAATGAGAATGTCATTGTCAACCTTTTAAATTATATTATGGGAGCAGGGAGCACATGGGCCCTGAGGTAGAAACAAATATGGAATATTCCAGAACTAGCAAGAAGCCAGTGTGGCCGCAGCAGAGTGAGCCAGTAGCGCTAGAAGCCGGTGAGATCTTGGAGGGCCTTGGGAGCATGAACAGGAGCTTGGATTTTATCCACATTGCCAAGGGAAGTATGAGGGGGTGTTTAGCAGAGCAGAAATCTCATCTGATCTGTACTTTGAGGAAAATACTCCGACTTCTGTGTAGAGAACAGACTATAGGAAGCTAAGAGGAGAGGCAGGGCGGTGAGGGAGGGGTGACTTCAGTCTCCAGAGAATGAGCTAGTGGCATGAATTAAGGTGCTCATGGCGGAAGAGGTGAGGTGGAGAACTGGACACTGGGATCTATTTTGAAGGGGGAGCCTACAGAACTTGTTGGTGGATGGGCTATGAGTGAAAGAGGACTGAACAATGATGCTAGGGATTTGGGCCTAAATAAATCCCTGGGTAAATGGTTATACTATTATTAATACTAAGAAGAATAATTCTAGGGAAGGAGGAGCCTTGGGGATGGGGGGCAGTGATCAATTATTTTCTTAGAAGCCGTGATAACTATAAGGGGCTCAACGGAGCATCCAGTTAGATACAATGTCTAATGTCCTGATGTGTGGCTGTATTTTTTCCATTAAAATACACATGGCCACATCAGGTATTTGGTCCTTTTCAACAACTGATTAAATATAGATATACATAAGCATAGCTATGGATGCATTACATTCTTCTTAAAAAAAAAAACTAACCACTGTAAACATTTTGGTACCCATCTTTCCATAACTCTCTCTAAAATATCTAAAATACACACACGTATGAGTTTGACATGTATGGGGCCCTATATGACTCAGGCGGTTTTCATTTGGAGTGACGTGCCCTATCACTGTTATTTCTCACCAGGAGGATTCCAAACTGTGTGAATTTTTTTACATTTATTCTTTTCATGCTTTGTGAATTGTCTGCACTTTTTAAATGAGTAAATCATTATTTACATATCACCCCACCACACACACACAAAAGTCGTGAAGTTCCCTAGGAAAGCTCTTCTCATATGGGAAAATTAGAAAGTAAAATCAGAATAGGACCGAATGGGCTCTTGGAACACACTGATGTGACTGGGGAGAGAGGCTCCTACCATTCAAAAAACTCTGTACTCCACTGCTTGGATCAAATCTGAAATAGTGGGTGTACTTTTAACTGTAGTCTGATCAACACAGACTGTAAGGACAACATTGCAAAAAGTGATGCTGGCATTGGGAATATGACCATGGGAGAACAGCCAGGGTGGTATAGAAGATAAAAACAGCCGGGCACAGTGGCTCACACCTGTAATCCCAGCAGGGCAGATCACCTGAAGTCAAGAGTTCAAGACCAGCCTGGTCAACATTGTGTTACCCTGTCACTATTAAAAATACAAAATATTAACTGGGCATGGTGATGGGCACCTGTAGTTCCAGCTACTCAGGGGGCTGAGGCAAGAGAATCGCCTGAACCTGGGAAGCAGAGGTTGCAGTGAGCCAAGATCACGCCATTGCACTCCAGCCTGGGCGACTGGACTGAAACTCCATCTCAAAAATAAAAATAAATTAAAACCATGGGAAAGAACAACTGAGAAAACTGGGGACTTGTCCTGGAACAGAAAAGAATGAGGATTTTTGGTTTTTTAATTTTGTTTTTGTTTTGAGGTGGCGTCTTGTTCTGTTGCCCGAGCTGGAGTGCAATGGTGTGATCTCGGCTCACTGCAACCTCTGCCTCCCAGGTTCAAGTGATTCTCCCACCTCGCTGAATCTATCACCACTCCCAGCTAATTGCTGTATTTTAGTAGAGACGGGGTTTCACCATGTTGGCCAGCCTGGTCTCAAACTCCCGACCTCAAGTAATCCACCTGCCTCAGCCTCCCAAAGTGCTGGGATTACGGGAGTGAACTGCCGCACTCAGCACGAATGAGGTTTGAAGGGAAGCATGAGTGTGTTCTCTTCAAATAGTTGAAAAGTTCCATTTGGAAAAGAGATTTACTTATTCCTGTGGTTCTAGTAGTTGCAGAGGGTGGATCTAAGACCATCTAGTGAACTTTATAGAGAGGCCAAAAAGCCTTCTCTAGGGGAAGAAGGAGGCAAGGAAAAGGTCTCAAACTGTCTGGCAGAATTCTGCAGAGTCCTCAACTGGGTGTGGAACTGGCAAGCATAATAACTGTAAATCCCTCTCCATCTACCATCTACACCATTAGGCTCCTTGGAAAGGAGGTGACTTCTTCATTTCCTGAAAACTCCAACACATGAGCCACTACATACCCAGAATGAGCAAGCTTCTGCTACATAATGAATCTGACTTCAGTAGGACTCATTTTATAACCTTTAGGAGTCTTTAAAAAGTTGAAAATGTAAAGATCTGCAAGAGCAACTGATCTTCAAAGTCCCATCGAGTCAGCACTTTGTAATTATGTCTAAACAGGAAAATTCCCATCTCAGAAAAGGCTCAATAGTATTTAATAGTTAGCTCAAAGGGACCAGTCAAGTTCTATGTGGGCAGCTGCTGAAATATAGCCAGGCCAAACCTTCAAGCCTGGAGAAGATGACTGGGTCTGCAGACACAGATACTGATCATAAATCATCACAAACCACAGCTTTCCTTAATTGGGGTGGTGGGCAGGGAGACAGGCTTCAGGTTGGCCTTCCTCCAGCAAGGGTACACAGGCAAAGGGGACCTGAACACGTGGAGATCATGGTCAGGAAGCCTGAAGTGCCTGCCCCAGCACATCTGGTGACTAGTAGTATAGATTCCCCATGGAAGGGATGTCAAGGCATCATTATTCAAAGTGACCTTCCCTCCATCAGAATAATCAGAAACAGCTCACAAATAAAGTAATCTGTAAAACGCTTCATCTTCTCTAGGTAACCCCCCTCTGTGATAACATCATTTCACATGTGGCAACATGGTTTTATGAGCACTTTTTTTTCCTTCCAAGTTTAGAATCTGGCTGAAGGCTAAAATTGCCATTTACAACAAGCCTTCCTTGACACTTTGAAGAAGGGTCTTTGCAAATAGCCAGTTCTACCCTTCAGACTCACCAGAGGCAAAACCTGTTTTCCTTTGGTAGTTAGTACACGCTCTTCCTTAACGGGTAAAAGACTTAAAAAAAAATAAGATGCTATTTTTAATTGTTTCATAAATCTGGCTTAGATATATTAAGGCAATTGCTATTTTATATGTAGAACAGCGGCAAACAAATCTCAAGAGATTAAAAATCATGTTCTTGTGGTTTTCTTTTAAAAGCTGCAAATTTGAATTCAATTTAAAAAATCATGGCACAGGGACAAAATAAGAATGAACAAAGATGGGAAAATGTCCGCAGCCTTCTGCAGAGTCAAGTGCCGCTGTGAGTGTGCATGTTTCCAATTACACAGCGGGGCTCGGTGAGCTCCAGAAGTCAAATTCAGACAGACGCAAAGTGCAGTGCGTTACACAGAACCCAGGCCAGGAAAAGCTTCACAAAATCTTTCTTTCAACTAAAGCAATTGCATAGACAATTTGATTCACTTCAAGAAAAAAAATAAAACTGACCTAAGAAAGAAAAATATTATTATATGATTTCTCTCTTTTGCTTCCCAAAACAAAGTCAAATTGTGTTGGTGTATGAATCAAGATTTAGTATTTTCTTGGTTGCTTCCAGAACAATAGTAGATCACCAAGAGAATAAGAACAAGAGAAAGCTCAGTTCTCAGCCAGACAATCTAAGGTAACAAAGGGTGAGACCCTCCTTCCATTACTCACAGGAGCAGACAGACAACCGATAATAATTGGGCACATGGAGGTTTTGACAAGACAAACTGTTATGTGAGTCCAGGGTGCTAATTTCTGGCTTCTTTTGAGTTGCAAGAAAAATATATACCGATTCCCCACCCCCCAGCCACCCACATAACCAGACCCAATAGTTCATAGATGGAAAAGTGTAGCTGGGGGAAAATGTGATTGTAGGCTTCCATTTCAAATGGTGGAAAATCATTTCTGAAGTCACTACAAAAGTTACTTCACAAAACTAAAAGAAGCCTTGACACCTTGTGTTATCCCATCCCCTAAAGCAATTCTAGTTTGGAAACACTTGATTCTTGGCAGGGGATTCTAAAGAAGGTGCCGTAGGTGAAAGGCTGGTTTGTTAGGAGGAGCTTTAAGGAACTGGAATGAGAACAGCAAAAGGTTAAGATTTCTGATTGTAATCCCAGGCCTGGATCTGTTCAAGATAAGAAGAGATCATCCCACTCCTTTGCAATATTTTCAAGAGAATGGGGCTTTGGTGACATTGATCAAACTCTGACATGGACTGTCAGCTGCCTTCCAACTCCACATGCCTGCAATGCAATGATCTCTATGGATAGCAGAAGTAACTCTCACCCTAATGTTCTCATCGTTGATTTACATGTGAAGTGGACTCAAATGAAATACAAAGAAATCACTTAATAAAAATTATTTCCATTGACCCAACAAGCTCCCCAGTGCTGTATCAGTCATCAACCGATTTTAGAGACATTTGGTCAAAAATGACTTGTGATAAGCCATCTGAGGGCATCAGCTCTTGTTCACCTCCATGTTCCTTCAACAAGGAAGTCAGTAAAATCACTACTGAATTAAAATGAAGTAAAGTACTTTGAGATTTCAGATTTCTAAATTAAGGAACACACAACATATGGTACTTTATTCAGACAAGAATTATTAGAACCCAGGGCTAATACCCAAGTGAGGTCACAGGTAAATGAAAATCTGTCTGTTATTTGAACCCAAGTCAACACATAGCCAGAGGAAAGTACGGCTGACCTCAGATGCACAACCCACTGTCCTTATCACGGCATTCCAGAAGTCATCTCAGTCATTCTGTTACGTAAATACAAAGACGTCAACTGGTTTAAAAATTCATTTCTTTTTATTTTAGCTTCTTTGTGTCAAACTCAAAGAAGCCTCACGTAAATGATCAAAGACTTTTTGGTGGATCTTCCAAACGTACATGCCGGCAAGAGCTGCTTGCACTTTTTCCTTCAATCCTCTAAAATGAAGGTTTTGAAGATGCTTGCCAATGGAACGTTGTGCCTTACAGCTATAATATTTTTTAAAAGGCATTCAGTTTAAATTAATATATTTGGCCAGACAACTGTATTAAAATTCTTGTTGTTTTTTCTGTTATAATGGTAGCCTGTGGTATGACTAGTCTTCTTCAAAAATATGTACAGTTATTGCTTCTCTCTTGCCTGGGGTACATCATGTGTTTTTCATTTGAGTGTACGTTGCAATACCTCATTAAAACCAACACTTAGGCTACACAAAAGTCTTCATATCGTGCCGCAAAGAGCGTAAACTAACGTGGAAAGTTTCAGAGCCTCATAACTCATTGCAAGCAGCTCTTATACTAGCTGCTCAACTGATATTTAGCTCTGCTGGGTGATGTCACAGTTTTCATGCTCTTAAAATTGCCTGCCTTCAGAAAATATATAGTTTTCCTCAGGCTGTAAGCATGGGGAGTTACAGTGTAAACAGAGCCATTTTTTTCTTATACAAGGAATGACTGCTCCTCACCCTCCTCCCTTCTCCCCCACTCCATACACAGAAGCACACACCAAACACTTCACTTATACTGCAACAAAGAGTTGCAAATATGTGCAAATAAAGCATTTATAACTCGCCTCTCTCCTGCTGGACAGCTCCTTGACTCAAGAATTTCCCAAGACAGAACACACTCTGATAAGGGGTCTGCTCTGAGCTTCATTCTCAGCATATAGTCCTGGGATTATTTAGCTACCAACATTCACCTCTGCATGAACCCACTGACAAAAGAAAAAATGTGTGATTTTTTTTTTAATGTCACAATTATTCTTTTAAGGTTTGGGAGAGAAAGTTGTTTTGGATATTTCATCAGTTTCTATTGCCAAAAGAACACCTGATTCAAAGAGTTCTTGAAAGTCACACATAAGAAGCTTCTGACTTCAAAACAAAATCTGCTTTGAAGAATTATTTTTTTAAAGGAATCAACTGACTGAAGATAAGAAAGTAACACTCAATAGCTTTATTCTTTAGTCTTAAAAAATGATTTTTATACCTCACACCTATTAGGATGGCTACTATGAAATATTAAAAAATTGAAAATAACAATGTTGGCAGCAACGTAAAGAAATTGGAATCCTTGTACACTGCTGGCGGGAATATAAAATGATACAGACTCTATGGGAAACAGTATGGTGGTTCCTAAAAAAATTAAAAATAGAATTACTGTATGATCCGGCAATTCCACTTCTGGGTATATATATTTCAAAAAATATAAAGCAGGATCTCAAAGAGATATTTGTACAACCATGTTCCTGGCAGCATTTCTCACAAGAGCCAAAAAGTCAAAGCAATCCACGTGTCCATCAACAGATGAATGAATAAATAAAATGTGGCATACAATAAAATATCGTTCAGTCTTTAAAAAGAAGAAAATTTAAACACATTCTACAGTATAGATGAATCTTTTTTTAAATTAAAGTGTTTTTGTTTTATTTTAAAGTTCCAAGGGACATGTACAGGATGTGCAGGTTTGTCACATAGGTAAACGTGTACCATGGTGGTTTGCTGCACCCATCAACCCATCACCTAGGTATTAAGCCCAGTATGCATTAGCTATTTTCCCTAATGCTCTCTTATCCCCACCATCCCTCAACATAGACTACTGATGAATCTTAAGGACATTATGCTAAGCGAAATAAACCAATCGCAAAAAGACAGTATATGATTCTAGTTATATGACGTACCTAGAGTAGTCCAAATTCAGAAAGTAGAACAATGGTTGCCAAAAGCTGGGGCATGGAGAAAATGGGGAGTGCTGATTAACAGACACAGAGTTACAGTTTTACAAGGTAAATAAATTCCAGATATCGGCTGCACCAACAACGTGAATATACTTAACACTACTGTACTGTACAATGGTTATGACTATACATTTTATGTTTTATGTATTTATCACAATCAAAAATAAAAATTAAAAATCAAAGATTTTATAGCACCTATAACATACAAAATCTACTGTGTATCTTACATTTGTGAATATTTTATGATTTTCAAAACACCTTTATTTTTTTTCCTATTCATTCATTCCTTCATGTATAACTTACAATGTGTTAGGTTACATGCTGGGCAACCTGGAGGGCTCAAAGATGAATACATTTAAAGGCCCTGCGAGGACATAAATATCAATAACATAAAGTAAAATATGTTCACTGCTGAAAGCTGATATACTTCCTAGATTTTTCAATTCAGTTGCAATTTCTAATATTCTGCCATATTGGTGCCACAAATTCACTTGTGTTTAAAAGTTAATGTGCTTGATTATCATATGACCACTTCTTTCAAAAGAGAATAACAGACAAAATGTTGTGGGATTTCAGGGGGAGAAGAACTTCTTATTAAGTGCACATTTTCAACCAATAAGAAAACACATTTTTTAAAAAATCAACACTATCTTCCTGGTGCTTTTTCACATCTTGTCCTCTTTGCTTCATTACCCTGCCTAAGTAACCATCTCTGGACCCAATCTTGGGCTATTACATCTGATGACACATGCCACATGGCCCATGGGCCATGAGCCATTAGCTCCCTCTCTACTCCTAGGGGAGGAGTACATGTGATGACTTCCATCAGACTCAAGTTAAATATCTTGCTGGTAAGTTACCCCTAAAAATTGACTAATGAACTCACGGGTAGACTGCGACCAAACCTAACCTATAATTAGGGGCTCTGGGAGCCCATCAGAGCCATAAAGCCATATCTCCATCTAGGGTCTATACTGAAAAGCTGGTCAGTAACATGAAGGACAAGCCATTTGGGAAAGCAGTCCGCATGAAGAGAACTGTGGTTTCAAGAACAGCCATTCTATCCCAGGTTTAAAATGCTTTTCTCCTCTTTATCTACTTTGAGGACTCCTATCCATCCTTCCATACCAGATCCAGACTCATCTTCTAAAAGAAGCCCTCCCCGGGAACATTAGCCCCTCCTCTGCATTCCCTAGCATTTGTGCATCCTCTGTGAAAGCACCTGTTTGCACAGCTGTATCCACCACGAAACTTAGAGGTAACAGACCATGGTTTTGAATGTGTATAACTCAACATAGAGCCTGAGAGCTCATGGGTATTCAGTGCCTGTAGGAGGGAAGAATGAATACATGAGCAAACAAGACAATGGAAGTCTGTCATCAGTATTTATATTTCAAAATGCCAAGTGGAAATTGTGCAAGTCTCTGATCAATCTGTACTTTAAAATGCTAAATTGATTTGGCTAGAAATGTTTCAACACTGAAATTTCATTTTGCAAGTTAAGACATTGCACAACGAAAACAGAAAAGAACATATCAATGAACTAAATAGATACGTTTTGGCTGATAAAATCTCAAGATTTGGTGTTTGAGAGGAAAGAAAATTAAATGCGTCCTTGTTTCCTGTGTCTAAGACATATAGGCCAAAAGAACAGAGACTTCAGAAATAAACCAAGCCATATATGGTCCAGTGATTTTTGAAAGTGGTTCAAAGATCATTTAATGAGAAAAGAAGCAGTCCTTTCAACAAAAAAGAAAAAAAAAAGTGGTGTTAGGAAAACTGGCAAAAGAAAAAACTGGGCTTTTACCTTATATTATATACAAAAAATTAACTCAAAATAGAGCAAACACCAAAAAATGAAAGCCAAAACTCTAAAATTCTTAGGAGAAACTCTAACATTCTTAGGAAATCACTTCATGAGTTTGGACTTGGCAAACCTGTCTTGAATATGACAGCAAAAGCACAGGCAACATAATAAAACAGACAGATGTGCCTGCATTAAAATTAAACACTTTTGTGAATCAAAGAATGCTATTAACAAGGTGAAAAGACAACCTATAGACAACCTATAAGAGAAAATATTTAAAAATCATTTATCTAACAAGGGATTAATATCCTGAATATATATACATGTATATATACAACACCTACAACTCAACAACAACAACAAAAAAAGCAACCCATTATAAAAAATGGGCAAAGGACTTCAACAGAAATTTTTCCAAAGATAACACTAATGACCAATAAGCACATGAAATTATACTCAGCATCACTAATCATTGATGAAATCCTTCATAGCCATTAGTATGATTCTTACCAAAAAATCAGAAAATTACGAGTGCTGGTAGAGACAGGGAAAAGTTGCAAATCTTATGCACTGTTGGTGGGAGAGTAAAATGGGAAAGTTCTATAAATAACAGTATAGTGATTCAAAAATTAAAAATAGAATTATCACGTGATTCACCAATTCCACTTGAAGATAACAGGAAACCAAACTGATATTTGCACATTCATGTTCAAGGCAGCATTATTTACAATAACCAAAAGGTAGAGGCAACCCAAGTGTCCATCCACAGAGGAGTGGATAAACAAAATGTGATACACACATATCATGGGATATTATTCAGCCTTAGAAAAGGAAGGAAATTCTGACATATGCTATAACACAGATGGATCTTCAGAACATAAGAGATTGTCTGATTTATCTTACACTAAGAGAAATAAGCCATCCACAAAAGGATAAACACTGTATGATTCCACTTACGTGAGTTACGTAGAATAGTCAAATTCACAGAAACAGAAAGTAAAATGATGGTTTCCTGGGGCTGAGAGAGGTGTAGAATAGAAAGCTCTTGTTTAATGGATTGGAGTTTTCAGTGTGAGAGATGAAAAAAGGTCTGGAGATGGATGATGGTGATTTTTGCACCACCATGAGAATATATTTAATACCGCTAAACTATACACTAAAAAATGATTAGGATGATACATTTTAAGTATATTTTACCATAACAAAAACTGTACACTAAACAATGACTAAGATGATAAATTTTAAGTATATTTTACCATAACAAAAAGTCATAAAAATCAAACATGGTTCTTCTTATAAAAAAGGAGAAAGTTCCTGGGTCTAGTTGGTTCTCCCTCCTTCTCAGTTCTTGGACTAAGGAGATAGAATTGTGTCCAGAGTGACCAAGTGATCGAAGGAGTAATGGGCTTCCATCCAGCCACTGCCTGCTTTATGATAGAGCTGCACTGGGAGAGGCATTGTCAGGGGAAATTCCAGGTTTCTGGAATTGGTATCTAGCCAGAATTTGTCATGTGTCCCAGGGCTAAGTGGCTAAGGTAGTGAAGTAGCCTGTCAGCTTCTCTGTTTTAAATGGAGTCATGCAATTCCATCACATACCCTTTGCTTTCAACTATATGACCAGAAATGAATGGCCAGGATGCTGGAGGACAGAAGACAATGTGGGCTTGTGGTTGTTACCTGGAATTGAAAGGAACTCTTGGTGTGGTTCTTGTTCAAGCTCCATGGTTGACTAGCGCATGACTACCAAGACAGCTACTGTACTCCTCTGAGACTCATTTTCTCTTCTGTTAAAGAAGGCTGAGTTCCTTTCACAGCGCATAAATCTTTTCCTCCAGGAACAGAGTCTGCCCAGGGCCCGTCCAGGATAACTAGGAAACCAGAACAGCAGTTAAGCCTTCCTGGGCAGAAATAAATGAGTGTATGTCAGCTCTCAGAATCTCAGTTTTCTCATCCACAAAATGGAAAAGAATACTACTTCTTTTATGTCATTCACAGTATTGTGAGCTAAGGGCACTTTAATGATGCTGAGGCTGTAAACTAACGCATAACGTTCATCATTCTTCACCTACAATTTAGTTTACTGAGCATCTCCTGAGGCCAGAGGACTCAACAACAATAGTAACTCCTAGAACTGCACACTCCAAACAGCAAGCACTAGCCCCTGTGACTACTGATCACTTGAAAAGTGAGTAGTCCAAATTAAGATGTGCTGTAAGTGCAAAATATATCCCAGAACTGGAAGACTTCCTATGAAAAAAGTGAAGTATCTCATTAGTCTTTTTTACATTGATTACATATTTAAAAGATTCCATTTGGGGTAGGCTAGGCTCTTCAGATATCTCATGGAAGATTGTATTAAAGGAAAATACATGATGGAAATTAATTTTACCTGTTTTTCACTTTTACTTTGTGTTAGTGTAGCTAACTATACCAGTAGAAAATGTAAAATCACATACCTGGTTCACATTCTATCTTTACTGTTATAGACATATAACTTTTGGGTTATTTTTAAGCATAATAAGATAGAAAGAAATCAATGAATAAAGTGATAAAGTTAAAGATTAAAGATATTTACAAGTCATTGTGGTATTTTTGAAGAGGGCATTTTGAGCGTATTCGTCACCATTGAAGCCCCTGTCTGCCTCACTCCCCTGCCCACCTTGTTTTGCTAATGGGTTATGTTCCTATATGTGCACAGGAGAGGATCATCTCTCAGGGACCAACTGCAAGCACAGTCAGCACGGCCCAGACAGCCATGCTCTGACCCCAGGCTGTCATCTTGGACAGAGAAGCATTTTCCCAGTCCTTCCCTGACTCATCACAGAGGTATAAAACAGCATCTCCATCACATGAATTTCTTTTTCTTTTTTTTTTTTTTTTGAGAGAGAGTCTTGCTTTGTTGCCCAGGCAACAAAGGCATTACACTACACCAATGCAGTGTAATGATCTTGGCTCACTGCAACCTCCGCCTCCTGGGTTCAAGCAATTCTTCTGCCTCAGCCTCCTAAGTAGCTGGGATTACAGGCGCACACCACCATGCCTGGCTAATTTTTGTATTTTTAGTAGATACAGGATTCCACTATGTTGGCCAGGCTGGTCTCAAACTCCTGACCTCAAGTGATCCACCTGCCTTAGCCTCTCAAAGTGCTGGGATTACAGGCATGAGCCACCATGCCCGGACACATGATTAAATATGTGTGTGTGTGTGTGTGTGTGTGTGTGTGTGTACACACACATATATGTATATATATACACACACACACATTTAATCATGTATATATACACATGATTATATACATACACATATATATGTGTATATATATGTATATGTATATATGTGTGTGTGTATATATATATACACACACACATATATGCAAACATATTTGTTTCTTGAGGTGAAATTCATACAACATGAAATTATCCGTTTTAAAATGAACAATTCAGTAGCATTTTGTGCAACCAACATCTCTGTCTAGTTCCAAACGTTTTTGTCACCCCAAAAGAAAACCCCATTCTCATTAGGCTGTCACTCCACATCACCCCTCTTCCTAGCCCTGTGCTTTGCACATATTGAGTCACCCTGATAGTTATAAGCTAAAAGTTAAATAAAATTATTAGTAAACTGCAAATCCCTGGCAAATGAATTACTTTATAGCTCTTAAAATCCTGACATCAAATGATTCCCCTGTAAAGCCATGAAATGACAAGAACATCCACCTCCCTCTCTTGCTCCAATGGAATGAAACCCCTTCCTCAAGGAGGGTTATGGTCGGGCATCAGGCCTCGCAATCATTAGACCCAATCACCCATCACATATTGACAGATGTGCAGGCCTGAGACCCTGACTTCTGGAGCTTTCTAATGCTCCTTGTTAACTCAATCCAATACTTGACAGGAATTAGCTCTTCTGCTGAATGTAAAATTTTTCCATCTGCCTCCATAAAGTATGTGCCACCTGTCAGCTGACTAATCAACCCCAACTCAAAGTACATGGACATTTTGGGGGTGACAATGGTGAATGTACATCTTTAGCAAGGATCAAGAAGGTAGCAGAAGAGGACCAAGATGAGGCCACGTCATGCACTCATCCCAGCAATGCAGCAGAATTCATCAGGAAAGCTTTGGCTCTGGGTGGAGCTCCTCACTTTAGCTTTGCCTTTAAGCACTTGGGTGGCTGGGGAGGGGCTGGGGTGGAGGGGAAAGAAGGAGGAATTTGTACACTGCAAATTTCACTGCACTTGACCACAGCTTTGAGTAGAAAGAGCACTGGCCTTTCTTTACAAGGCCTTAAAATGCTGTTGAATCCATCTGGATGAAAGATGCCAGCCAATTATAAATCCTTAGGACACTTTTTATTGCCCCTCGAGAGTTCTGATACCGCTCTTCCATGGCCATATGTTTCTGCTTAAGGGGCTTCATTCAAATCAAATTTGCAGAAAAACCCAGATTACCAAACCACAATTACCTGAGTAAAAATCCCCTCAATTATCTTGGTAATCCAAATAAATTCAGAGTACAAAGGTGGGTTGCCTGGATAGCACTGGCTAAAAACCTGCTTTGTATCCCATTTCACCTTGCATTGTTATAATCTACTTGATTACACTTCATTTATAACAATAGGGAGGGTTTGTTTTATGCCATACATTGCCACTTGCTGAAGTATACAATAAACCTTAAATGACTGACATACTGCTAAATTTACCTTAAAGAGCAATCATAACAGGAATCTTAAGGCAATAAGGCCAAACAAATAGAATCTTACACAATTTAAAAAGTATTTTGTGAACGATTTATATTAAAATACCATCAAATTTATTTCAAAAAAAGTCTTACTTCAAACTGACTTAAAACATAGATAGGATCAATTAAATAATGTGTAATGAATTCCAGAAAACTAGCAGTTCAAATGAATTCATGTTACTCTTCTTAAAAATAGATACTCTGAAAATATCCATCAGGAAAAATAGCTAATGCATGTGCGTCTTAATATGTAGGTGACGGGCTGATAGGTGCAGCAAACCACCGTGGCACACGTTTACCTGTGTAACAAACCTGCACATCCTGCACATATATCCTGGAACTTAAAATTAAATTAAATTTTTAAAAAGCAGATATTCTGAAAATATCAACAGGTTCAAAGTAAAAATATTATGTGCTGTTAATTTTTATCACTTCATTTATAGATCCATCAAGAAGTCCTGTGATTTTTCAACACAAATTACCCAAATCATGAACTTCTCTGTGTGTATTTTCCACTGGCTTGTTTATGAATTCTGCTGATATGTCTGCCACAGTTTCTCCAAAGGCTAAAAGATGTTTACAGGACAAATGATATCATGACCATGACAGGCTTAACTGTGTTTATATCAGTTGGGTTTCGAGGGTCTTCAAAACATGACTTTAAAATCTCAGTTATTATGTAGCTTAATATGTTCCTGATGTTTCTGGAGTAACGTATTTCTCAAAAATACAGAAATTGGTTGGTTAAAAGAAAATGAATTATTGGTCTAATCTGTCTTATGCATGGCTAATGAAAATGTATTTTCGGCCGGGCATGGTGGCTCACGCCGGTAATCCCAGCACTTTGGGAGGCTGAGGCAGGCGGATCACCTGAGGTCAGGAGTTCAAGACCAGCCTGGCCCACATGGTGAAACCCTGTCTCTACTAAAAATACAAAAAAAATTAGCTGGGCATGGTGGCAGACGCCTATAATTTCAGCTACTCAGAAGGCTGAGGCAAGAGAATTACTTGAGCCCAGGAGGCGGAGGCTGCAGTGAGCTGAGATCACGCCACTGCACTCCAAAAAGAGTGCAAAAAGAGGGCAAAAAGAGCGAAACTCTGTCTCAAAAAAAAACAAAGAAAGAAAAAGAGATGTATTTTCACACTCTACTATGATAATATGACACTTAAACTGTGAGGAACATTGGGGTGATAAGAGAGAAAATAAACAGTAAATAGATACTCCGTGCAAGTTACTACTCTGTAATAAATAGAAAAGATATTTTATAGAAGAGGGAAAATACCCACCAGCATATAAGAAATGTCTGATTGTTGTCAGCACATTTACCATTACTGGCTGCCTTAGAGGTTTTTTAAATGTGACTTTCCACCTTAGATTCTCTGGATGAAAGCCGTCAAGCAGCACACACCTAGCAGGAAGCCGACGTGTTTCTATTTGAACTTCTGTGGATGTTAAGCTCTGTTCTCCAAAATTAAGCCCCACAAATGGGCAACCCACTGGAGAGAATTAATCTCACTAGGCAGCCGACATTGCCCCTCTGGATCTTTCCCCAGTAGTGTGGGTTCTGCTTTAGTCCAGAATTATGCAGAATAAGTATACTTTGTCTTAGACACCATAATTCTTGAAATATCTAAAATGTATTTGACCTGGTAATCTCCAGGTCAAATCTCTCTCAAAAACAGTCCATCAATAATGTGGCTTTAAGTCTTTAACCCCTTGGTCATATATCCACAATCTCATTCTATTTACTATACCCCTATTCGTGCATCAATTATATATGTATATGTCTTTTTTTAAAAAAAGAAGCAATTCCACTGAAATTTTAGCAGAGGTTACTTCCACATAGAACTATGTATATATGTATATGTACATATCTTTATGTGATATATTTTTCTGTGCTTTCCCAACCATCTACAATGGGCTTATATAACTTTTATAGCCAGGTAATTCAATATTCATTCATTCAGTGAACATCACTGAGCATCCGCTACGTGCTGGGAAGTGAGGATGGAGCCACAAACAAGCAAAATAATAGCCCCTGCCCTTGTGGAATTACCTTCTCACTGGAGGAGATGTAAAGAAAAGGAAAAAGAATAAAGTTAGCAGTATGCACAAAGGGGATATAAAACTGGAAAGGAAGACAGGGTGATGCGTGGGGAACACTATTTTTTTTCCAATGAAGTCTCATTCTGTTGCCCAGGCTGAAGTGCAGTGGCATGATCTCGGCTCACTGCAACCTCCACCTCCTGGTTTCAAGCGATTCTCTTGCCTCAGCCTCCCAAGTAGCTTGGACTACAGGCTTGCACCACCATGCCCAACTAATTTTTATATATTTAGTAGAGACGGGATTTCATCATGTTGGCCCAGCTGGTCTCAAACTTCTGACCTCAAGCGATCCACCCGCCTTGACCTCCGAAGTGCTGGGATTATAGGCACGGGCTGCCAAGCCCAGCCTGGGAACACTATTGAATAGAGTGGTCAGGGAAGGCTTTACCGTGAAGATGATGAAGACCCAAAGAAAGTGAGGAACTAAGCCATAAACATTGGGCAGATCATCCCAGATTGTGGTGCTAGCAAGTGCAAAGGCCCTGTGTAGGTGGAGCAGAGAGAACCAAGGGTAAATCATCAGGAGATGAGGCCGAAGAAGTAATGGCATCAGGTGGTTAAGGCCTCATGGGCCCTGGAGGAAGGCTGGCAGCAGGGGAGCCACATGGACTGACAATGCTTAGCAGTCATCCTGGCTGCCTGTGAAGAATAGACCCACAGAAGCTTAGAGAGAAGCAAGAATGCTTAGGAAAGCAGAGTCATGATTCAAGCACAGGATCACGGTGACTTGGACCAGAAAGAGAGCAGTGGAGCTAGGGAATGACTCTTCTCCGTATTTCCCAGGTTGCACAGTGGGCTCTGTGGAGAACATAGGAAATGTCTGGAGCTAAACACGACTCTTCAAACATGATCCTACTTGGCAGAAGAGAGACGATTTTACATTTCCTTTCCCAGGGTATCTTATTCTAACAAACAGAGAAACCCTAAAAACAAGCCAAGCAACATGATGAAAATGATTATATAAGGTACACAGCCCAGGCTGGATTTGAACTGATGAGGGCAAAAAAATCTCCAGCAAAAATTCCTCTCACTAACCACAGCCTTCTCTCCTTCCATCTTCCCCTCTTTCCGAAGCCTTCCTGTATGCTCTCGAAGCCCCCTCCTTCTCTGACTCATCCTGTTTCCCAGGCCCTTTAGCAACTCATGGCTCCACTCCCCTCCCCACAGCCAGCTCACTGTGCTCTGACTCGCTTCCTGAAATTGCTCATCCTCTTACTAACCAGGAAACCTCTACCGCACTTGCTCTTCTTTCTCCACCTGAATGCCAGAGAACTAAGCACTAATGGAGAAAATTCATGCAACTAATACCGGCTGGCTCTACCACAAATCTCATAATTTTTAAAACCCATTTGGAATTTACATTTACTTCTTAACTTGTTTTTATTCATCCCTCAATCACTTCCTATGTAATTCCTTACACAGCTGCTGAAAACCTTCCTTTCTGCTGCCTCTCACCCCAAAACTACTCTCACTTTACTCACAAAGGTTGACCTTGTTTTCTTTTTACTTTTTTTGGAGTAATGATGCCATAAAATGTAAGTTCTTTCAACCTGGTCCTCTCACCCTCAGGTTTTCTCAATAGCTTCACCTGTATTCTCCCCCTTCACTCTTGAATCAGAGGTAAAAGTTCCCTTGCTCTCAAATCCCTTACCAATGCAGGGTTGATAATTGCTCCTTTCCAAATTTAATCCCTCTGCCTGTGCCCCTGAGACAGACACTGCCATGGTTTCCCGGATTGCCTTCTTCACCCTCCTGCATCTTCTCTCTATGACGAATATTTTCCCTGTGCAAGATAAATTTCTTCTAACGTAAAATAAATAATCCAAAGCATCTCTCGACCCTACTTAAGCTAACATTCAATATCTCACTTTCCTTTGTATTAAGAAAGCTAATTGAGTCAGTACAGTGCAACAATTCTCAGACACAACGATAAACATGATACAGACCTGGCTTTTGCCACCTTGGCATATTGCCTGCCTTCTCTTTGATTACTTGCAAGATGGCTTCTGCTGAGCTCCACTGAAAGAGCTTTCACAACGTGACCACATCCAATCCCATCAGTGAAACCGTCCCCTCGCCCAGCGGTCCTCAAAACCCCCCGGCTCCACAGAGTCTCATTAACTACACCTCATTTCCTACTAAACAGCTCTTCTCAGCTCTTCAAGGTCAAAGGTCGGTAACCAAATCTACAGACTTCCCTCTTCTCTTTTGTGTCCAACTCCATCCTTTTCTTCTCCATAAACTTCTTATTCCTAGAAATGGTGTCCACACCTCTAGGCTTCCAGGCTCGAGCCTAGAGTCCTGTTTCTTTCCATACCCAGACTCCCGAGACCCACTCAGCTCTTTAGGTGTCTCCTCTGTACGCAGCTCTTACTGTCATTGCCCCAGTCTACCTCCCAGAGCCCACATCTTGTCCCATCGTCTGCAAAGCCTTTCCTATTCCCTGGATATGAGGGCAGACTCCCCCTAAAATCCCACTGAAGTTTTTACTTTTCTGTTGCCTTCTCTACTCACACAGAAATGACCTTATTTGATTCCCTTGACTGTCAAGCCCAAAGCCATGCATGCCGTCCCAGGCAGCACTGTGCTTCCTTCAGTGCCTCCCTAGCACGCCCACTCCAGCACGCCCTTCCCTGTGCAGGTTTGGGCTCACGTGATACGATCACAGGCAGTACTCACTATGCAATACGTTTTCCACAATCACAATGTTGTGACATGAGCTCATCCTTCAGGCCTTGACACAAGTGCCCACAAACCCAAGAGAATGCATTTTCATTTTTATGATACACAGTTTCTAAGTGCTCCACTCTAGCTACCAAGGCATTCCACCTCCAAATCATGATGTCTGTATCAAAGGAAGAACAATGAGGGAGAGCTGCAGGTAGTGCTAAGAAACAACCTGCTCCAGCTCCCAGGTCCCCTAGAGAACACCTAGAACATGCTTGTTAGAGGCATCTGCTCCTGGCCTCAGCATCCCAGATACAGGTATGCATCTTCTGGGTAATGTGGAGCATGCAGGGAAGAATACCAAAGCAGAACTTCCCATTGGACCTGGTTATTGATCTCCTCATTGATCTCCCTCAGCTAAACATTTCTTAGGAAGAGAGTTCCCTGGTGGCTGGCAGGATAAATCAGTTATGACTTATTTCACGTTTGTTGGGTGGATGTGTGAAGTGGTCTTTATCCCAGCAGACAATTGTTAGAAATAATATTCCTTTTAGAACTCAAAGGAGATTTTTCCTCTCTGCAGACAGTCTGCCTGTCTGTAGAGTTACTTCTTGTCATTTCCTTCGAGAGGGAATATGAGCTAGGGTGTTGGAAGAAGGAAGAGTCCAAAAGCTGTCTCAGAGAATGTCACATGGCCATTGGCCTGGTCTGCCCTAGATAACTTCTGAGCCAGGTCACCCTGAAGTGCTGCATGAAAAGTCACGGGGGTGTGTGTGTGTGTGTGCGCGCGCGTGCCAACTTGTTGATTTCAAATGTCCTAATTTGGTATGAATATCCGGCTTCCCATGTTTGCAGCTATGGATTTATTCTTGCCAAAATACTGGGGATTGAGTTAGGGAAGAAGGTGAAGATGCATTCTGTGTTGCTCAACAAGATCTGCATGGCTTCAATCAATGCGTGTTTTACCATATGGATATTTACAAACCCCACCATCAACTCACTAAAATGAAGAGTGTTTTAGACTTATTCTCACAAGACAAGAGGGAATGTAGACTCCAAGGAGACTCCCTGAGACACCTGGGAGAGATTCATTCAATGGAAAAGAGGGGAGGAAGGGGAGAAGAGGGGTAAAGGGGAGGGGAGGGGAGGCGGAGGGAAGGGAAGAGAAGAGCAGTGACCTTCAAATCATTAAAGAGGGTGACTTGATCGTAGGCAAGGGCTGTTATTAGTGCTAAAATTCCACTTCAAATTTTGCTGGTGCACGGATACTTTTTGTGTTGCTGTTTGCTTTGTAAAACTGATTTGTAGGCAAAATAACTAGGCATTTATAACCACATCTGGGTACAAAAGAAAGACAAAATGAGGTCTTTAGCCCAGTCAGATATACTCTTAACCATTGAAACAGTTCCCTGAACCTAACAGGCCAACAATATTCCAACACCAGAACCTTTGCTAGCATAACCAGAATTTGTAAGATTGCACCACTGTTAAGTAGAGGCAATTTTTAATACTTAGGGTCTAATGACAAGGCATAAAGGCATAAAACACTACATAATCCTGTCCTTTTTAATAATTAAAAACACATAGGCTCCAAGCAGAAAAATATCTGAGATCCTTAAAACTGTACAATCATAATTGCTCTACATTGGTGATATATATGATGCTATTTTTCTCCCCCCCCCCCAAAAAAAAAAAAAAAAACCTCTACCACTTCATTCTCTTCACTTACTTCTAGCCCTTAAGGTTCAGCAAACAGGAATGCCTGAGAGGATGCAAACTGCACCCCTGTGCAGTTCAATGACAGCAAAACCTGCAGCCCCCACCCGACCTCTTATGTTCCCTGAGTAATCTGTGATCACTTGAGGGTGAGGACAGTATATTGTCCCAACGAATTAGCTCTCCACCAAGTACCACCAAGAAATCAAAACAGCTTTTCTTTTATTGTGTCATCATATATAAATTAATAGTTCATAATTAGTTCAAATTTAAAAATTATGTTCTAAAAATAAAGCTTTTTAAATCAACGTAGACAACCATTCATTCTAAGATCCTTATAGTTTTCTTCTCTTAAACAGAGACCATTCTCACATGATTTTTAACGAGAAACGAAACAGTTATTTGTAGAAACTACAAATTATGACTTTGGAGTAGTTTTTTAAAAATTATTATTTAGGATAACGGTGCATAAAAACCCCAGGCAGCACATTATAATCACCTTGAGGCAATTCTAATTTAATCTGCTTAATCTAATTCCATTCTTATTTTTTTAAAAACAGCCATGCCCAAGCCCAGCCCTGACCAATAAAATCTCTGGGGTTAGGGGCACAGGTGTAAGTGTTTTTTGATGCTCCCCAGATGATTCCTGCATCCAGGGTGGTAAATCAGGGTACTAAAGGCATCACCTGAAGGCTCCTTAGAGTACAGAGAAGTTCAGAATGAGAATCCCAACCTTTTGCACATCCTGACACTAACTAGCCGTAGCTGTGCACCCCAGACAGAGACAGATCTAAGCAGCTAATTAACTTACTTCACCAAAATCTACAACTAAAAATGTCTATCCATCTATTGTAGCTTCAGCTTCCGTGATCTAGATGTTCAATCTACTTTTCTGCAACTTGGCAAGGTAAAACACACACATACGGTAATGCAGTGTCCTGATTTTGGGGATTACTTGTTCTGCATTTACCACTTCTTAGGTATGTAACAGTCTGATGTCATGGGAGCTCGGTCTTTTGAAACAGAGGCATGTTTGGGTGCAAATATTAATTTTCTATGAAAAAAGAGAAAGTACAACAACAAAAAAAGAAAAAAACAGCAGTAATACAGAAATGAATGCTTCCTTGTCTAGGACACAGTGTTTTTTCAACCTGGATTTCTTTGAACACAGATTGACACAAAAAATAAATACTGCAGCTCCACTGGGGAGGTACAAACCTGGGGCAGTGAGAGTGAGAGGAATGGAATGAGAAGGGACTTGTCACTACACTGGCTTCTGGAGACACGGAGACAGCTAGTCACTGAGCCGATGCCTTCCCTTGGCCATGCAGATGCCTCTGGCAGGTTGTACCGAAAAATTCTACCTCACAGCAGCCCATGGGGTGGAGGAAAAATAGGTACTTGTTTGCCTACATTCTTCCTGCATCCTCTTCGTATTGATCAGAGTCATCCTGCATGTCTGGGATGTCATCTGGTCCCAGAGGTGACCACTCTCAAAGTCAAGTTCTACTCCCAGTGGTGGCGGGGTACTTTGTCAAAGTACAGAAATGCCAAGAGGATCCAGAACCCTTTGGCTGGGTTGCTG
This sequence comes from Cebus imitator, assembly GCF_001604975.1. Lineage (NCBI taxonomy): Eukaryota > Metazoa > Chordata > Mammalia > Primates > Cebidae > Cebus > Cebus imitator. The sequence goes on from NW_016107356.1 coordinate 8,477,556, forward strand.
AGACACAGGAAAGAAGGGCCAGCCCTCCTGGGGCAGGTAACAGGCTGGCCCTGAGCTGTGGAAGCCCTCACGCCCAAAAGGAGTCAGTCTGCTGGGGTGGCCACTGAGACCGAGCAGGGGCTAAAGGTCCTGGAGTGATAGATGGAGGTCCATGAGATGTGTTCAGACACATAGTGTTTGTCAACTGCAGTGTGTGTGTGTCCCTCCAAAATTCATGGATGTAAATCCTTACCCCCAACGTAGCGGTATTCGGAGGAGGGGCCTTTGGAAGGTGACTAGGTCTTAAGGGTGGAGCCCTCACGAATTGCATTAGTGCCTTTATAAAAGGCATCCCAGAGAGATCCCTCACCCTTTGCCAAAGCGTAAAGACCCAGTAAGAAGACGGACATCTATGAATCAGGAGAAGAGCCCTCCCCAGAACCCAACCCTGCTACACTCTGATCTCAGGCTTCCAGCCTTTAGAACCGTGAGAAATACATTTCTGTTGTTTATCTCCCACTCAATCTACGGCACTTTGTTAGAGAAGCCCAAGCCAAGACAGCCTATCGTACAAGCAGGTGGCTTCGAGATAAATGAGAAAACAGAGACAACAACTACAACCAGCCAGAGATGGGATCATTGCAAATGGGACTCGGGTTCACACAAGGTTTGTGACACAAAAAAACATGAGGCAGATAAATCAGTAAGGGTAGCCATCAGAAATGGACAGACGATTAACGGATTGAGGAAACAACAGAAAATTTTAAAGCAAAACTTTTGTACACAAAAGAATTCAGAAGATGATAAAAGTAACATTCCTATCAATGAGAAAGTAAGTTATTCAATAGCAACAGAACAATCATTTATTGAGGAAAAAAAACTACTTCCTCTTGGTTCAATCTTGGGATGTTGTATGTTTCCAGAAATTTATCCATTTTTTTCTAGGTGTTCTAGTTTTTGTGCATGGAAATGTTTTTTAATAGTCTCTGAGGGGTTTTCTTTTTTAACTTCTGTGGGTTCAGTGGTAATGTCCCCTTTGTCATTTCTAATTATGTTTATTTGGATCTTCTCTTTTATTCTTTATTAATCTAGCTAGTTGTTTATAAATCTTATTCATTCTTTAAAAAAAAAAAAAACTTTTATTTTTGTTGGTCTTTTGTATGGTTTTTTGTGTCTCAGTATCATTCAGTTCAGCCCCAATTTTGGTTATTTCTTTTCTTTTGCTAGCTTTGGAGTTGGTTTGCTCTTGTTTTTTCTAGTTCCTCTAAGCATGACATTAGGCTGTTAATTTAAGATCTTTCCAACTTCTTGATGTGGGTGTTTAGTGCTAGAAACTTTCCTATTAACATTGCTTTAACTGTATCCCAGAGATTCTGGTCTGTTACATCTTTGTTTTCATTTGTTTCAGATAATTTCTTGATTTCTGCTTTAATTTCATTGTTTATCCAAAAGTTATTCAGGAGCAGGTTGTTCACTTCCCATGTAATTCCACAGTTTTGAGAGATATTCTTAGTATTGATTTTATTTTTACTGTGCTGTTGTCTGAGAGTATGGCTAGTATGATTTCAGCTTTTTTTAATTTGCTGCAAATTGTTTTATGGCCAAGTGTTGTCAATTTTGAAGTATGTGCCATATGTAGATGAAAAGAACGCATATTGTGTTGCTGTTGTTGGGTGCAGTGTTCTGGAGATGTCTGTTAGGTCCATCTGGTCAAGTGTCAAGTTTAGGTCCCGAATATGTTGTTAGTTTTCTGCCTTGATTATCTATCTAATACTGTCAGTGAGATTTTGAAATCTCTCACTATTATTGTATGGTTATCTGAGTCTCGTCCTACATCTCTAAAAACTTGTTTTATGAAACTGAGTGCTCCAGAATTGGGTGCATACATATGTAGAATAGTTAAATCTTCTTGTTGAGTTGGACCCTTTATCATTGTATAATGCCCTTCTTTGTCTTTTTTGATCATTGTTGGTTTAAAGTCTGAAATTGAAACCCTGAACATACCAATAACAAATTCCAAAATTAAGTCAGTAATAAAAGGACTACCAACCAGAAAAAGCCCTAGACCAGAAAGATTCACAGCCAGATTCTACCAGATGTATAACAGAGAGCTACTCCCAATCCTACTGAAACTATTACAAAAGATTTAGGAGGAAAGGCTCCTCCCTAACTCAATTTATGAAGTCAGTATCATTTTGATACAGAAACCTGGCAGGGACACAATTAAAAAAGAAAAAAACACTTCAGGTCAATATTCCTGATGAAAGGGATTTGGAAATCCTCAACAAAATATGAGTAAACCAAATCCAGTACCACATCAAAAAGCTAATCCACCATGATCAACTACACATTATTCCTGGAATGCATGGTTGGTTCAACATATGCAAATCAATAAATATGATTCATCCCAAAAACAGAGCTAAACACAAAAACCACGTGATCATCTCAATAGATGCAGAAAAGACTTTCAATAAAATTCAACATCCCTTCATGTTTAAAACCCTCAACAAACTAGGCATTGAAAGAACATACCTCAAAATACTGAGCTATCTATGACAAACCCACAGCCCACATTGTACTGAACAGGAAAAGCTAGAAGCATTTCCCATGAGAACTGAAACAAGCTAAGGATGCCATTATCACCACTCCTGGTCAATATAGTACTGAAAATCCTAGCCAGAGCAATCATGCAAGAGGAAGAAAAAAAGGGAGACAGATAAAAGGCATCCAAATGGGAATAGAGGAAATAAAACTATGTCTCTTCACAGAGGATGTGATTTATACCTGAAAAACCCCATTGTATCTGTCTAAAAGCTCCTAGATCTGAGAAACAATTTCAGCAACGTTTTAGGATACAAACTCAATGTACAAAAATCAGTAGCATTTCTAAACACCCACAATGCCCAAGCTGAGAGCCATATCAAGAATGTAATTCCACTCAAAATAGCAACAAAGAAAATACAATACTTAAGAATACAGCTAACTGGGGAGGTGAAAAATCTCTACAAGTATTACAAAACAAAGCTGAAAGAAATCAGAGATGACAAAAAGAAATAAAAAAAAAATTCCATGCTCATGGATAGGAAGAATCAATATTGTTAAAATGGCCATACTTCCCAAAGCAATTTATAGATTCAATGCTATTTCTATCATACAACAAATGGTATTTTCACAGAAGTAGAAAAAAACTATTTAGAAATTCATATGGAACCACAAAAGAGCCTGAGTATCTAAAGCAATTCTAAGAAAGAAAAAAAAAAAGCTGACAATATCACACTACCTAGCTTCAAACTATACCATAAGGCTATAGTAACCAAAACAGCATGGAACTAATACAAAACAGACACAAAAACCAGTGGACTAGGTTAGAGAACCCAGAAATAACATCACACATCTATTGTCATCTAATCTTCAACAAAGTAGACAGACAAACAAACAATGTGGAAAGGAATCCCTATTCAATAAATAGTGCTTGGATAACTAGCTAGACATATGCAGAAGACTAAAACTAGACCCTTTCTTTTCATCATAAACAAAAATCAACTCAAGATGGATTGAAGACTTAAATGTAAAACATACAACTACAAAACCCCTAGAATAAAACCTAGAAAATACCATTCTGGATACAGGCTCTGGCAAAGATTTCATGACAGACTCCAAAAGCAATTGCAACAAAAACAAAAACTGACAAATGGGACCTAATTAAACTAATGAGCTTCTGCACAGCAAAAGAAATTATCAACAGAATAAACAGACAACCTATAGAACAGGAGAAAATATTTGCAAATTATACATCCAACAAAGGTCTAATACAGAATCTATTAAAAAAAACCTACGCAAATTAACAAGCAAAAAACAACTCCATTAAAAAATAGGCAAAAAATATGAAAAGACACTTCTCAAAAGAAGACATGTGTGGACAACAAGCATATGAAAAAATGCTCAACATCACTAATCACTAGAGAAATGTAAACCAAAAGCACAATGAGATATCATGACACACCAGTCAGAACAGCAATTTTTAAAGTCAAAAAATAACACATTGGTGAGGTCGCAGAGAAAATGAAACACTTATACACTGCGTGTGGGAATGTAAATTAGTTCAGCCACTGTGGAAATCAGCTTGAAGATTTCCCAAAGAACTTAAAATAGAACTACCATTCAACCCAGTAATCTCGTTACTGGGGATGTAAAGGAATATAAATTGTTCTACTGTAAAGACACATATGTTCATCGCAGCATTATTCACAATAGCAAAGACATGGAACCAATCTACAAGTCCATTGATGGTGGACTGGATAAAGAAAATATGATACACATACACTATAGGATACTACACAGCCATAAAATAGAATGAAATCATGTCCTTTGCAGTGACATGAATGAAGCTGCAGGCCATTAACCTAAGGGAATTAACACAGGAACAGAACACCAAATACCATATGTTTTCACTTAGAAGTGGGAGCTAAACATTGAGCACACACAGACACAAAGAATGGAATGATAGACACCAGGGACTGCTTGAGGGTGGACGATAGAAAGAGGGTGAGGACTAAAAAACTACCAATTGGGTACTATGCTTATTACATGGGTGATGAAATAATCTGTACACCAAACTCTTAATGGCATGCAATTTACCCATGTAACAAGCGTACACATGTACCCCAAACCTAAAAGTTGGAAAGAAAAAAAATTAAATCCCTAACTCATATTATACATTTAAAAATCCAAATAGATTAGAGATTTAATTAAAATCTAAACCATAAAACACAGGGGGAAAATATAAATGAATAGTTATATAATTCAGGATGAGAATAGCATCTGTCAGGATAAACTAACAAATCCATAAAGAAAAATGTTAAAAAATTAAGAAACCATATATTAAAGACTATTGAAAAAAGTTTCATTTTTTTCTCAGTAACCAAAGAATATATTCATTGTCAAAAATTTTCTATCTTCAATATTACTATTTAATAGACAATTTCCAACAATCTGGAGAAAATACATGAAACACATTTGACATACAGTCTTCTCAATTTTCTTTGTTCAGTTAAGTTTTTATTGAGTATCTATATTGTAGTATGAACTATGTGTGACACCGGCAACGTATTTGAGTAAATAAAGAAGAAAAATTCAAGTCCACATGGAAAAATAAACTAAGGACATGAAAAAGTATAAGCCATCAATATACTTTTAATAAAGTTAATAATCAGAGAAATGCAAATAAATGTGACCTCTCAAAGTCTTGCTATTTGTACTGTCAAATTATAAAAATATAATAACAAATATTGGCAGATATTGGAGAAATAAGTAATGCCATTTACTAGTATGTGCTTAAACTGGTAAAAGTCTTCAGAAAGGAAATTGGAAATATATGTAAAAATTTTACACAGTTACATATTCTTTGTTCTAGATATTCTACTTCTATGATTATAACCTAAGGAAGTTATCATAGATTTAATCAAAGATAGTTACAGGCTAGTCAACACAGTCCTGTACATAAAGCCAAAAATCTGAAGCCAAAAAGAATTCATCAATAAATATTTAGTTGAAAATGTATGGAATATACATAGGATGAAATTGTATTGGTCACTAAACAGTGTTTTGGGACATGGAAAAACAAAAATGCGATATCGCAGAAATGCAATATTTTGGGATGATAAAAAAGCAGTTATAAAAAACTGAAAAAAGAGGAGTTACTATAAACTCTTTTGGCAAAAATAATTATATGTAATATTGTTCATGGAAAAACGGACTGAAAATATGACCATTATAATGTTAATTGCATCTGAGTTGGTGGGATTATATATAATTATTATATATAATTCTTTACTTTTTTAGATTGTTCACAGTGACATCAAGATTTGTCATGAGAGAAAGAATGAAGATTATTACTTTGTAGTCACCCAAGGAAAAAGGGAGAAGTCACATTACATGGGTGATGAAATAATCCAATATTCTAGTGCATTTAAAGCTGCTTTCCTTATTGATATATGATAGGAAAGAAAGCAATTCCCAAGAAACATTATCCCAGTATAGTTAAGAAGAGATAGGAGGAGATAGGGCAGATGAGCCAACCACATTTCTGCAACCTTTTGTGGACACAAAAGAGGCTGAGGAAGCCTTTGCCAATATCCTTTTTCCTCCTTGATGCCCAGACACACTATATATATTTACAAGCCTCTTTCGCAGCCTGGTATTGTCATGTGACTCATTTCTGGCCAGTGAAAGGTAGGTGGAAGCCTGGCCATGGAAATATATCCACATGCAATTCTCCATTCTTCTCCCACCCACTGGCTGAACAGAAAGGCTTCTGAGGACACAGAGAAGGGGCAAGGCTAGGCCGAGGCTGGGTGGGAAGGAGGCTGGATTCTCTTGTTCCTCTCACAATAGAGCTACACAGGAGACCTACCACACCCAAACCCCTGCACTGGACTGTTACAGGAGTGAGAAATAAACTTTGTTTGGACCACTGAAATTTGAAGGTTAAAGATATTAGCCTACCCTAAGTATTGCTGGTAGTCCCTCACACCTGCCCAGCACCCTCAGCAGAGCCTAACCCAAACATCCAAGGTTACCCAGCAGAGAACTCAGACTTCCACTAGAGTAGCCATCACATAGAATTACTGGGCATTCTGCCACCTCCGCCACGTTTCGTGGTACTCACCACTGAACACTCACAAAGCACATGTATTCAGCTACTCCAAAGCTATGTGTACCCAGGAAGAGAAAGTTCTAAGTGTTTCTGTGACCTTGTGCCACTGAGACCACGGATTTCATCCTTCAGAGTACTAAGAAAAGTGTTAAATCTAGAATAGCTCTGGAAAAGTGGAGAAATTTGAGACTTTCTCTATTTTTAGTTGCTAATGCGCATTCCTGAAAATTTTATTTAAAGCCACAAAGAAATATTTCCATATTGAATTTCGACAGTGCAATATATTGTTTTAGAATAAAATGGAAAAAACACAGTCAATCCCTGGGCTTCACTCGGACGGCGCTCCTCTAGGCTACAAGTCCTAAGTCTTTGTGTCACCTGCTATTAGAAGACATTCCCCAGACTTCTGGGGCCAAACTGGATTTTGTAGGGATCTCTGAGGGTTGGTGACCTAACATATATTAGCTTGAAAAAAACTAATATATGTGTTATGTTGTTTTTTTTCCCCATTTATTTATTTTATTGCATTTTAGGTTTTGGGGTACATGTGAAGAACATGCAAAATTGTTGCATAGGAACACACACGGCAGTGTGATTTGCTGCCTTCCTCCCCATTAAGTTGTTAACAATTTAGAAGTCTTGGGATTATACTCTGAGAAGGTTAACCACTGAGAATAAGAGTGACAATTTAGATGTAAAACCTCTTAAAGGTGCATATAAAATCCTACCCACATGGAGAAAACCATGTGTTTTGTGAACGATTTCCCTGGATTTCTCAGAAGACTCTTAGAATGTCTGGGTATGACTTTGGGGGCATCTGTTCTATGAAGATGGTCACCCCAGCATCACCTGCATATTATTCATTCTTCTTGCTCCTAAAGATGCAAAATTGGCTGATATTAGGAAAATGTACAAAGCTTTCTCCCTGCATTTCAACAAATGAACAAAACTTTTTAAAAATTACTTATGATTTTGACCTATTTTATCATTTTATATATGCTATGGCAACAGGCATTTTATAGTTAATCTTATCATTTTTTCTTTTTTTCTTTGATCTAAATCAGGATGCTAAGTTTTGGGGGGTCCCAGAGTTTTGGCAGAGACCTCATTCTAAAAAGAGGTACCAGACTATTAAGGTAGAACCTGCTGAGGGTGGCCCCAAACCTGGTCTGCTGAACCTCACTCAACTCATCATTGATTTCAGGGGCACAGAGAAGACAAGGAGATGACAGCAGAAGTGGACAGGTACCATAGAAAAAGGAGACCAACCACACACTCCATCCAAACTGAGACTTCCCGGCCTGAAACAGGTCAACACTGGCAGAAGCAAGAAACTTTAAATTGAGTAGGAGATTAAGGTAATAAGAAGATGAGTACTATTAATTGTAAAAATATATATATATATTGGTAATAGTTTTAAGTTTCATTCTTTAAAAAGGGGTAAATCACACTCCTTCCTCCCAAGGTTCTTGTCGGCATTCTATTATTCCAAGGGCATTCAAAAATTTCTCATCCAAAGTCAAAAATTATGGCTTGTGTGTGTGTGTGTGCCTCAAACAAGAAATCATTTCCATCAGTCTCCAAATCCTTGAAGAGTAAATGGCAATAGTGTGCAAATGCAAGATGGAGTGGTGCTTAATGTTGCCATAACATTCCTACAATACTGGGATGTCTTCCTTGGGAATTATTTTGTTTCAATCATATGTCAATAAGGAAAGCAGCTTTAAATGAGCCAAATGCAAGAAATGATGAAACCTCCCAGATTTACTTAACACACGAAGGTGACAGTTACAGTGCAAATGAGGGAAGTAGTAAATTATTTCAATGAATGAACCAGAAATACTTAAAAGCTGCATTTAAGAGAAATGGAGTCATGAGGGCAATATTTGTGAGCAGAAAAAAAATCAGCGCAGAAAAACGTGAGAAATAGACAATGTCTTTTGTCAAGATGCAAGGAAATACAAAATAACGTTAAAAGCACCAACTACATAATTTGAATATAAATAAAATATTAGCAAGAAAGGAGAGGGGAAGAGGTGGCGATCTGGAGATTTAGTCTCAAGGCAGAATCAGTGCCTCCGGCTGGAGGATGTCTATAAGCACCCCACAATGGAGGCAAAAGATCACCCAGAATTGAAGCCACAGACCTTGCTTCAGGAATCCTAGCTGATGGCCTGGCACAGAGACATCAGGAACAGAACAAGAAAACCCATAGGAGGATTCTCCCAAAATACTTTTCTTTCTGGTCCAAAAATCCTTAAATTTGTTAGAAGCAGGAGGTTAGAGTGGGAAAATAGCAGAGCCTGGAGCACACCTGCCTACTGGTGACCCACTCTGAGGGGATCTTTCTGTTTGCCGGCAAAGGAATTGGTAAAAAAAAAAAAAATAGATCCCTCCCTGTGGATCCCATTTCCCTCTTTTTTTTTTTCTTGAGACAGATCCCCAGGCAGAATTAAAGACCAACTCTGGAACTCACATTTTTCGAGGACAAAGGTTGCTATAATGACCAGCACAATTGAGGCGTTTAGACTTCAGGTCTAACTAATGACAGACTTTACCAAAATCACTGAGAGAAATTTAATATCAACCTTAAATAACAGGAGAGGCAGGTACTATAACAAATAGAATCAAAATTGCTCATCTAGTTCTAAGCAATTTTGACTCTATTTGTTATAGGTCTGAGCCCAAGAAACATCCAAACAATAAAATTAATCTAAAAGGAATTTTTAAATAATCGTCTTTTTTTAACATTACAATTTCCCATCATGGTGGCACTTGACAATGGTGGGACTGTCCCGCAGCAAATGACCCCATCTAAGCCCTAAGGACAGAAGCTATTTTAGGAAATGAAAATTACATAGATTTTGTAAACAAAGGGCATTTAATTCTGAGCAGAAGGTAGTCTTGCAAAAGGTAAACACGCAACAAAAACAAAAGGACAGGCAGGGTGACAATGTCAAGCAAGTGAAAACCCTGCTGGACCTTCAGAAGAACCAGCTACATCCTTTTCCTGCTTCTACAGATGCTATGGCAGCCCCAGAGGTGTGCCACTCAGAGCTCCCTTCAAGAAAGAATCCAGCACGCATCTGAACAGCTCACACCTCAGGCCCTGCCTCATCCCAGGCAGCCCCGAGCCAATCAATCACTGACACAGCTGCGTACAAGAGCCCAGTCATTTCTGCCCAACCCTGGGTCCCTCCAAAGGCAAGCTCTGCTCCAGAGCTACCTGTTGGGTTTGTCAAACTATTAAATCTGTACCTGGTCTGAGGCTCTCCCTGCCCAATCTTGCTTCATCCTCGTTTTCTCCGTCACAGGCACAGCCCCCTTTCCCCTCCAGTAAAACACTAGCACTCCTAATTCCGTCTCAACATCTGCTTCCCAGAGAGCCCAACCAACACAATACTCCTAAAACCAATATCAGCAATAAGCGACTTTCCAAGCCCCTACATGAAGGCTCATTTTCGGGAAAATAAAATTTAATATAATTCCAATTACCCATGATGTTATTTAGCCATTTCAAAGGAAATGAGAAAGCTTCCCAAACTGTAATCCTCATGGAGCAAACTGATCAGCAAATGTTGCTGTTTACATGTTGTTACATACAACACAATAATTAGGGTTGTATGTAACATACTACTTTCAGATTTTCAGGTGAGTCTAAATACTTTTAATTGATGTAAGAATAATATGTCCTTCAGTTGATTTATGTCATGTATTAATTCAATCAAAAGGTTCTCTAACACATACTTTTTAATAATATAAAATGTGTTTTTAATGTCTTTCTTTTCTTATTCAGAGCCACATCTCCTCACGTGATATGTTTTACATAACAAGGGTTCCGTTGTTTGCTGGTTTGTTTTTAATTTCAGGTTTGAGGAATCAAGTAGCAGGTCTTCTTAAATCCTTTTATTGGATATATGTTAATTTTCCATTATCGGAAAAGACTGAGAAACAGGAACAGCAGCATATTGTTTAAATTGTTCATAGATAAAAATATCTTCTCTCTCTGGGTCTGTTTTCTTTCCCAATGTCTTTGCTTATTGCCAACAGGTCAATTTTACATATAACTCTTGCTGGACATCGTGCCCTGAAGGTGAAGTAGGACAGGTAGGGAGATGACTCATCACCCCTTGTTCCACCTGCAGGCTCTAGATCACTTTTGTAATCTGCAATGAAATAGGTAAATTCTACACAATCTTTTTTTTTTTTTTTTTTGAAACAATAACAGAAAGTAAATATTTGAATTGGGGGCTTTTTCAAACAACACAGTCATAAAAAATATTGACTTGTTTTTGACTGTTACTTTAGGCATATATTTTTGATTAATGACAATTAATGTAAATATAAAGATATTTTAAACTTGAGGTTTTTAAAACAAAGGATACAAGAATCACCTGGTTAAAGTTAGATATTTTGTCAGTCTCAGATTCAGTTTGCTCAATAATACCATTATCATAAAATTTTATGAGGCTAATTTGAAGGTCCATACGAATTGGTATTATTGTTCACTTTTGGTTATTGATAATAGCAGTGTATTAGCAGTCCACAGTAGAGTTAATGTTTAATACAAACAAACAAGATTTCCAGAGAGTCTACAAAGAATCACTAAAAAGTTAATAGCCATGCTTCAGTTAAGTTTGTTTACTTTTTAAAGTACGTTCTCAGAAGTAACATGTACTCTCAATTAAGCAAAACACAACCAGAATTTTCATTTAACCCTGGAATTTGATCTTTAAAATTAAAAAAAAAAAAAAACTTTCTCTGCTATTTACAGTCCTGCTTTGGGATAAATCCCAACATCTGGATACCAGAATCTGAGCAGCAAAATCCACGGAGACACATGTGCAATTTTATGCCTGCAAACGCACTATTATTTAGAATAAAACCAAGCAGTACTTCTACCCTTGTTTCTTACTACACAGAATGTCCAGAGTGCAAAATAATGTAGATTATAAAACCTACTATATATGTAGATATCCATACATATGTGCACACTCACATATAACTAAAACAAAAGTTTTCCAAAATAATACTTTTGTTTCTATATGTGATGTGCCCTGATAGCTTCCACTTTACTCCATCCCATTTTCTTTTGTTTATACTTGCCTTGACTCACTTAGACAAATGGGTCATGACCTGTAGTTTGGAAAACAGGGCTTTTGAGCCTGGCTTTAAAGAGGCTGGTCCTCAGGCCAGCAGAACCCGCGGCACCTGGGGGCCAGTTTGTGGTGCAGAATCTCAAGGCCTGCCCTAGACCTGCTGAAGTTGGATCTGCTTTCAGCAAGGTCCCCAGGTGAACGTGTATTAAAGCTTGAGAAGCTTTGCTCCTGCATACAAAACTACAGAGTAAGTATCTGTGATCTGAACTACATTTAAAGCAATAATGTGCCTCTTAAACTATCTTTGTTCAAAGAAGTTCTATCCTCCTACTGAGCTCAAGAAGCAACACAGTTTCTAGCAAGATAGCTGCAAAGAAAAATTCACTTTCAATTTCATCAACTGCTTCAGTGGGTTTCAGGGGCTGCCTAACCTTATATCCCACCTTCTGCAGGACAGAGAGTGTCGGAAATGGGTCAAGGGTAAGCACTGAATTGATTGCAATAGATCCATGAGCATATAAAAGTGTGTGTGTTTGTTCTTATTCCTGGGTGAAAATATATAGCAGTCACCTAATTTTAGAAGAGTTTAATGGTTTAAAAGTTAAGATAAACTATTAAGCCATGAAAAGATAAGGAGAAAGCTTAAATGCATAATTCTAAATGAGACAAGGAAATCTGAAAAGGCTATATAGTGTATAATTCCAACCATATGACATTCTGGAAAGGACAAAACTCTGTAGATGTAAAAATATCAGTGGTTGTCAGGGCTTAGCAGGGAGGGAGGGATGAATAGACAGAGATCAGCGAATTTGCAGGACAGTGACTCTAATCTGTACGATATTATAATGGTAGATCCATGTCATTATATGTTTGTCCAAACCCACAGAACATACAACACCAAGAGTACATGGTGTTATATTAGAGTATAATCCTAATGAAAACTCTGGACTTTGGGTGATAATGATGTGTGATGCAGGTTCAGCACTTGTTACACATGACCCACTCATATGGTAAAATGTTGATAGTGGAGGAAGCTATGTATGTGTAGGGGCAGGAATTACATGGGAGCAGTATGGTATATGCTCAATTTTCTTGTGAACCTAAAACGGCTCTTAAAAATAAAGTCTATAGGTATCATAAAAGCAAAGGCACATGGTCCTTGAGAGCATGTCCCCTCTGCTACACGTTGGCTATATGGTTACAATCACACCTAGAAAGGAGAGAATAAAGAGTAAGTGAATACCAAAATGTTCGATTCTGCCCCAGAATACAATGAAGTCCCTGGGTCACTCCTGTTTCATTGTTACCATTGCTTATTTAATTCAGTCAACCCATATATGTGAAGTATGTGCTATCTACACAATGTATAATGCAGGATACAGAAATGATTATGTGATCACTTTAAGTAATTTATAATCTAGCAAACATATAAAACAAGCACACAGACAATCCTCATATAGGAAATGCCCCTCCTTTCCCAAAATGGCAAGGAGACAAACAGCAAGGATCAGAGGACAGAAAGGCAAAAGTTAGAAGGCCAGAAAGGCATGGAGGGAGAAATTCAATTCACCCACAAGTATGGTATCGGGAGAAAGTGGTGCATGATGTGACAGGGACACTTGCTACTCCCAACTGTAATCTTTTCTGATTGGTTTATGCCCGTTCCAATTAGTGTGTCCATGCTAATTATCAAATATTTTTATATCAACCCTGCAGAGGGGACTAAGATTATAAAAAAAAAAAAAAAAAACCTGCTGCAAAGTGATGCCGTGTTCATTTTGCACAGAATCCAGAAATCCTGATGAAGGACCCTGAACTGGATGCCACAAGCCATAATGCTTATCTCCTGTGAATGCTGAATGACTTTGTTGGTGGTTTTTATGATAAGATGTATTTTCTTTTATATCTGTTAAACAAGTTACACAGAATACTGGGAAATGCACAAAAGTAAAAAGAATAAAATAGATAAAAACTTTGTAAGTTAAAAGCTAAGGGAAAAATAAAGAGAACTATCAATCGGTATGATCAAAGAAAAATATTTATCTCATGGGGTGTTGTAAAAGAACATTGGCAAGGTGCGGTGGCTCATGCCTGTAACCCCAGCACTTTGGGAGGCCAAGGTGGGTGGATCATGAGGTCAAGAGTTCAAAACCAGCCTGGCCAAGATGGTGAAACCCTACCTCTCCTAAAAATAAAATAAAATAAAATAAATAAATAAAAGCCGGGCATGCTCGCAGGTGCCTGTAATCCCAGCTACTCAAGAGGCTGAGGAGGGGAATTGCTTGAACTCGGGAGGCAGAGGTTGCAGTTAGCCAAGATTGTGTCACTGCACTCCAGCCTGAGCAACAGAGTGAGACTATCTCAAAAAAAAAAAAATCATAAAAATTAATAGGTAGAATAATGGTCAAAAACAATCTACACAACAAATATGACATAGTTGAGGGGTGCTGTCATTAAAATATAGTGTATACAAATTGCTGAGAAACTCACCAAACCTTCTAAATCATGTCAAAAGCGTTGCCTGCGTATAAGCTGTCTGCACTTCTTCTCTCTCTGTTTTGTTGTTTGAACTCACTGGAAAGTGGCTTTTGTTGTTTGAACTCACTGCAAAGTGGCTTTTGTTGTTTGAACTCACTGCAAAGTGCAGTCCATGCAAATCACGCATATGAAGGTCACAATGATGTCCATGTGGCCAAAGCTCTGGCTAATCCTCAGCCCTCATCTCACTTGCCAGCACTTTCTTAGTCCTTCTCCTACCCCACGGGCACCTCTCTCAGCTCCTCTGTAAGTTTCCCTTCCTCTTTCCAACATCTATGCATCGGAGGGGCCCAAAGCTCAGCCCTAAAGCTCTTCTGCATCTCAGTCCTAGGTGATCTCATCTAGTCACTCAGCCTCAGATGCAGCCTTAGGCTCAGGACTCACAAGTGTATCTCTCACATGACCTCTAGACTCATATCAACCTTGGATATCCAACATCACAACTTGGATATCCAACAGGCATCTCCAACTCAACACTGCCAAACCCCACTTTCGATTTCCTGCCCATTGCAACTGGCCCCTCCTGCAGACATCCCTTTTAGCGTAGATGGTACCATCATACGCCCAGTTACGAACAAAATCTTTGAAGTCATCTTCGTCTCTCCTACACTGCCTATCTAATCCATCAGCAAACACTGTCTTTTCTGCCTTCCAAGCAGATCCCCGATCTGATCATTTCTCACCACATCCCCTTTCACTGCCTGGCGCCTGCCAATGGCCTCCTCATCGGCCTTCCCTGTTTCAGCTCTTGGTCCCCCTCTAGCCTGTTCCCCACACACCAGCCAACACGGTTCTTTCAAAACTTCAACCAATGTAAATTATACTTCAAGAAAGCTTTAAAGAAAATTCAATCAGATCACATCTGCTATAAATCTTCCAGTGGTTCTCCTCCCCTCATCTGCAAAATAAAATTGAAATGCCCTTATCCTTGCTCAACAGAATTCTACAACACAGCCTCACCAGCATGTCTCCAGCTCACATCCTGCAGCTTTAAACTCACTCCACACCAGCCCCCAGTCTCCTTGCTGTTCCTTAAACACGCCAAGAAAGCTCCTGCCAAAGGGCCTTTGCACATGCTGCTCCCTCTCTCTGCAATACTCTTCCCTGTGTGATCATACAGCTCCTGCTCCCACTTCCCTCAGGTCTCAGCTTGAATGTCACCTCTTCCCTATGACCTTCCCCAACCTTTTGTGCAGAATTCCACCTCTCCCATCCTCAGTCTCTTGCTTCCCTGCTTTGTTCTGGAGAATAGCAACCAGCACCACATGACATGCAAGCATTCCCTTGAGTATATTCCATCTCAGCCACTGGAATGTAAGCTCCATGCAGGCAGGAACACCATCCGTTCAGTTCACACTGTAGCCTCAAAGATTCTGAAATTTTACACTGAAATTAGGTCCAAAAATATCACAAATGAGATGACATAACTTGTTGATAAGTGTACGAAGAATATGAAGAGATGATCAAACTCACAAGTTTCCAAATGCTAACATCTATAAAACTCCATTGTCACCTATCAAATCCACAAAGATTAAAAACCACAATAGAATGTGATAAAATAGTGCTCACAGAGAGAGCACTCTTATATAGATATCTATAAAATATATAAATATATAGATATCTACAAAATATATAGATATTTTATCACACTATCTGTACTTCCTGAAGAAGTACAGATGGGCACAATTGGGTGATCTCGTATCAATGATCACTCTTTGATAACAATATACCACGGGATTTCACGATCAGAAGGTAAAGAAGACATAAAAGGAAAAGAAGGTGAAGATTAAACCAGCAAAAACCCACAAGTAGGACTTGTTCTCACTAGTAAGAGAAAGTTGGGTGTCCCCATGGGGAAGTGCAAATTTAGTGTCTTGAACCACTGCACCCTCCGATTCCTGCTTCCCCCACAACAGTGGCCCCACACTGAGTCCTACAAGAAGAATGATCCTCAACCCCCAACTGCACAGACGGAATTAAGTCAGAGACAGTGGTGTCAACCTTGCTGATGTCTCTAAAACACTCAACTGCTATGGGCTAACCCTAGGAAAAGTTGCTGACTCAAAGTCCTAAGTTGATTTCCCGTAAGGTGGAAGAAGCAACAAGTGTCACTTCTCTTCTGGGCTCTATGACAGCAGCCAAAGAGACTTACTGATGTTTTGAAACCCAAGTCCAAATAGTGTTCTCTAAACCTTTAGAGGTGTGACTAGGATATTCACAGCAGCCATGCAAAAACAAATAACAACAACAACAACAACAAAAACACGTTTCCTTTTATAAATAGGTATCGATTATCTGAGGCTAGATTAATTACTGATCATTATCAATTATCTGAGCAAGGTACACAGAAACACTTCAGGTGCTTAAATTGCAATGCCCTGGGCTCCAACCCAAACTTACCGGAGAAGAAGGTTTAGGTTAGAACAGGAATTTGTATTTTAACAAACTCCTCAGGGAAACTGCCCCAGAGGGGCGCAAGCCAATTGTGCCCATCTATACTTCTCCAGGAAGTATCTGAGAGCACTATTTTGTCACATTCTATTGTGGTTTTTAATCTTTGCGGATCTGACGGGTGACAATGGAGTTTTATAGATGTGAGTTTGATCATCTCTTCATATTCTTCATATGTACAACTTTTACCCATTCTCCTGGGAAGTGATTGTGAATCTCCTCCAACCCTCACCTACACTTCCTGATTAAGCTGGTGCCCCCTCCCCCCTCGCACATCAGCCTCACCGAATTGTAATGAGGAACCACCAGACTGAGGGGGATTATGCAGCATGTCTGGGGAACACTTCACTAAACCCTGCTGCACACATGCTGAACACCGCTCCAAAGGCTGCAGGGACTGAGCTCTGTGCTGGAATCTGGCCCTGGAGGGTGCCCAGCACGGCGACCCCAAGGGGTGCAGGAAGCCAGCCAGAAGGAGAAGAGAAGGTACAGTCCAGCTCGAGATTACGCACATAAAGAAATCTGTAGGTAGGGTCTCCATTATTTTGTCATATTAAATATCTTGATTTTTCTTTTCTGTTTTTGTTTTTGAGACGCAGTCTCGCTCTGTCACACAGGCTGGACTGCAGAGGTGCGATTTCGGCTCACTGCAACCTCTGCCTCCTGGGTTCAGGCAATTCTCTGCCTCAGCCTCCTGAGTAGCTGGGATTACAGGTGCCCACCACCATGCCTAGCTAATTTTTGGCATTTTTAGTAGAGACGGGGGATTCACCATCTTGGCCAGGCTGGTCTTGAACTGCTAACCTTGTGATCCACCCGCCTCAACCTCCCAAAGTGCTGGGATTACAGGCGTGAGCCTCCATGCCCAGCCAAATACCTTGATATTGTTTTTCTGATTATCGAAGTCATACTCATTGTAGAAATTTCATCATGCCATCATCCTGCAGAAAAAAATTAAAGTACAAAAAATGAAAGAGTAGCTATGCATGGCCACAAAGTCTCAGAGCTCATCGGGATGTGGTAACCAGGCTGGAAACTGATCAAAGCTGATTTATTGAGAAAAAATAGGCAGCATATCAAAGACTTACATCAGCTTCATAGTAGACAGACTTTGAGCAAGGGAAAGAAAACTGTCTCTTTTGAATATATTCTCAAAAGGATAAACTTTCCACCTTCCTGTGAAGCAAAGTTACTATAAATCAGATTTGCAAACTGTGAGAAATGCTTACAACTCAATGAGTCTATTGTCAGCCAGGTGGGAGCTCTGTAGTGAAATCCACCCTTCACCATGGTGATGAGATAAATCACCACTGGCCCCTAGACATCGCCTAATCCCTTCCTCGCGAGGCAGATTTGGGCGCTTTCTGCATCTGCTTCGTGTTATTGAAAAGAGCTTGGCTCATCTGCTGGGCTCTCAGTTTTCGCAGTGACCTCGCACATAATGCTGCTACTTCTGGAACTGTTTTAGACTCTTCCGTCTATAAAACAGACACAGAGTTTAAGTTTAGCATCTTTTACGGTCAGAAAGAGTTAGCTTTACTTCCAGAGCGACAGCTGTGGAACAATGTGGGGAAGAAGTGCTTCACTTCACTTCTTGGGAAGTACTGACCCTGGGTCTATGTAATTTTTTCCATTAGATTTCCCCTTCTTCCTTCTCTCCTTCTACTGCTATATGTAATGGTATGCTAGTATACAACATTGTGGATTAACGACATGCTATATCGTTTTAAAATATTAATATGTTATATAATTAATGTGGTGTAAACATTATATTAACGATATGTCACGTGATAAGTGCTCACCGTGTGCCAGGCACCGCTTCGAATGCTCTAAAGGCATTAGCTAATTTATTCCTCACGATTCTATGAGGTAGATGCACTATTTTATTCCCCTTTTACAGCTGAGGAAACTGAGGCAGCTAGTAACAGGTGGAGCCAGGCTTCAAACTGAGATCATCTGATCCCAACACACTTACGAAACTAAGCAAAAGTATAAACGCTAAAGGGAAAAGGAACCCAAGCGGTGAAAATCATGATTAGAAACAAATCTTGGGAAAGCTGGTTTTTTAGTCCTTCCCCACATGTGAACAGCAACTAGAAACCTAAACAGTGACTTCGTTGAGCCCGTGATCCGTTGTTGGTGACTGATCCTCACACAAAATCTTAGGGAGCAGTATCTAGTGATCAGCTCAACAGAACTGGGCCTGGACACCCTTCATGGGCTGGAGGACAGAGGATGTGTCGATGGAGGGTCCAACTTCAGGCATTTGTACTCGCCTGCTGCAGGTGAGTGGACCTAGATCCCCCAGCCTTATCAAGCATCCTAAAAGGTCATCTGCCTGCTTCACCTGGAAGAAATAGCAAAGCATGATCCCAGGAAAACCCTCTGCCAGGAGGTCTACAGGCAGAAGCAGCGGCTGCTGAACACAGGTGCTGTAAACATGGGAGTGATGGGTCAGCTGGTGGGGCAGGTCAAGGTGCAGACTATGGGCAGCCCCCGAGATCCTGCCCAGACCCCAGCCTCACTGGGCCTCAGCTGCCCTGGGCCTCACTGGCAGCTTCACAGTGTCCCAGGTATTTGAGACTTGATTTGTGGAATCATATTGCAGATATCTGTGACTTTTTTCTACTCACATATGAGAATCATCCACATTGATACATGGCTACAGATAGATGCTCATAGTTTCTTTTTCACTGCTGTATAGTACTCCACTGGTGGAGTACAGGTGACCCATGCTCTGGATGGCAGACACTGTGTGTTTTTGATACCTTCTCTCCCTCCTTCCCCACCCCCAGTGTGGGTACACAGAGGGTCTGCTAAATGTTTGCTGAATTAATAAACAATCCCAAGTCAGGAACAGTCTCCAAATCGTTCCTCATTACAAAAGGGTGGGTTGGTAAAACTCACAAAGCCAAGGCAGGAGGACACGCTCAACTTGGAAATGGCCCATGCTCAGCCTGGGTACAGGCACAGCCTCTGCTTCAAGGGAGTCACTTGGGCAGCAATATCTCCCACCTTTCCATGCAGTTAACAGCATCAGACCAAGTGATCTCTAATGTGGATGATTTGCTGAAGTACAATGTGGTTTACAATTAGAAAGTGCCTTCCTTCCAAGAATGGCTTCACTATGAGCCATCTAATTTTTCCTCTCTCTCATTTTAGTATTTTTTATTGCAAATATTGCACACAAAATAAATAGGATATGTAATCTATTTGCGCAATTTAAAGAAGAAGAAGCAAACACCTTTGCATGCACTTCCTAGTCCACAAAAGTCAGTGCCAGGACCTCAGGAGCCCCTTCTGCCCTTCCCCCAAAACTCTCCCCTCCCCAACAAGGTAATCTCAATTCTGAGTTATGTGTTTATTTTGTCCTTGTTTCTCTTTTCAGCACATATTATGTTTCTCTGAATTATATGCTTTTTAATTCTGCCTCTTTTAAATCCTGATTTTTGGAATCATATTGCAGATAATCTGTGACTTTATTCTACTCATGTATGAGAACCATCCACATTGATACATGGCTACAGAGAAACACTCTTAGTTTATTTTTCACTGCTGTATAGTACTCCATTGGTGGAGTACAATAGGTTATTTATTCATTTTTCTGTAGATGGACATTTGGGTTGTTCTGTTTTTTACTCATATACACCTCCTGGTGCCCAGGTAGATCCTGAATGAATAAACGAGCTGGCTCACAGACTAGGCACAGCTTCAGCTTTACTAGGTAACACCAAGCCAGTACAAAAGTGCTTGTCCAAACTCATGCTCCTACCAGTATGGAGGACCCACTGTGCCACATAAAAGCATCACTGTTATTAACTTGTTTTATTTGCATATAATTATTTTTTCCCTTGTCCCCTAACCACTTCTCAAAGCAACTAGCCAGCACGTACCACACAAGCAAGCACCCACTCCAATGTGATCTATACGTTTTAGGCATGTATGTACCCCTGAAAACCCTATGATGTTGCTTGGGCAGCATATAACTTTTTATGCATGTAAGTAGCATGTGCTGCAGAGAGCGTTCCGTTTTCTGTATGTTTCACTCCATTCACTGTTTTGTAAGACACGCCCATGTTGCTCTATAGACACTAGAGAGAGGATGATATTTTATCTTTAAGATGGGTATGCCACCCTCACTTTATAGATCACAGTGACAGCTCACAACTGTTCAGCATTCAGTGGGGTTTAAAGTGTACTAACTCTTAATCTCCCACTAACGCTACGAAACTAGGTGTTTCTGTTTCATATAAAAGGAGACCAAGGCACAGAGAAATGAAGGAACTTGTCCAAAATCACCAAGTGACTAAACGACAGAGTATGATCTGAATCGAGCCAGAATGTGTTCTTATCCACAACATGAAACTAGATAAGAAGCAAAGCTCAGAGGGTTTTCACGGCCTGCATCTCTGGGATACACAGCTGGAGACCACGGAGCAGAACTAACATGCAGATGATTCCCCTCTCAGTCCAGTCCTCATTCCACCAGCTTCAAAATGCGTATTATTCTTCAAGAGTAGCTGGCGAACAGCAAGGGGAATTAGTCCTCTTCAGCAAGTATTAGCAAATGAAAATATTACAGAGACAAAGCTTTTTAGGAAATGCAATCACGTGAGTTTAAAAATGCTTTATCAGAATTAGAATTAATGACAAAAACTTTTATAGGATCCTAATAAAGTGGACTTGCTAGTCTTTTTCTTCTCTGCTGCGGGTAATTGTCCAGGTGCATCTTTGGTTGTGACAGCTCTACTTCACAGAGCTATATCTTCATATACACCTAACATGCTAAGGGTACATCTGCATGGTACGTTAGCATAATTTCTGTTATAAGAAAGTTCTTGGTCATACCTGTAATCCCAACACTTCGGGAGGCTGAGGTGGGAGGACTGCCTGGGTAATAGAGTGAGACCTTATCTCTATAAAAAGATAAAAAATCAGCTGGGTGTGGCAGTGCACACCTGTGGTCCCAGCTACTCAGCAGGTTGAGGCAAGAAGATTGCTTGAGCCTGGGAGGCAGAGGCTGCAGTGAGCCATAATCATATCATTGCACTCTATCCCGATCAACAGAGTGAGACCATGCCTTTAAGTAAGTAAGTACGTAAATAAATAAATAAATAAATGTACCTGGAATGGCCTACAAAGTAAGGCAAATCAAATTATCCTTAATGACAGTTACTATTATCACCAACAGAGAAGCAGCTAAAGTAAACATTCTGCTCCTTTTGTTTGTAAACAAACTGCCACAATTCTTGCACTATTTAGATCAAGAATATTTTATATCCCACAGTTATCAACCATCCCTCCTTCTTTTTTATTGTTTCTAGCTCCTTAAACATATAAAAGGGTAAAAGCCATTTGTTCTGGCAGAAAAGAGTCATCATGAATTGTGCAGAGTGAATTTCTCTAAGATGAAAGGAATGCTCCTCTTCTCAAGGACAGCCTGCAGACAGGACTGTGAAGACACACAGAGTCTTCACGGGCATCGCACCTACAGTGTTAAGTCACTTCTGTGGAAAACTCAAGTCCTTCTCAGATAACAAAAACATTTTAGTAGCAATTAACCAAAAACGAAATCTTCCACTATATATGTTAACACATCAAGAGGAATCATTCATGTGCGATTTATATGAACTCCCTTCCCAGAAATAACAGCAGCATTCCACAGCCCAAAGCCAGAAACTTCTGGCACATGACATTTTACATCAGGCACTTTAATGAATTGGTGGAAGAAAATTATTCTCCCAACTTTGTTGTCAAGAACCCCAATTTCATATGAAAAAAATAATTACAAAAATAATTGTTCGAATTCTAATAGGTAGAATTTTGACAGGTTTATAAAAGAAATAAACATCTTCAACATGATTCTACCTCACAGTCAATATCAGCTATTAGTAACCACACTTCTCATTGCCAGTTCATGTCTCCAAACACAGAGAAGCCATTTGGGGTGAAATTTATTTTTAAAAAACTCTCAGAGTTAAGATTTCTCAAAATTATCTTTCACTTTGTATTGACATCAACCAATATGATGACAATAAGATAAATCAGAGCCGAAAACAGTTCATTCCTGAAATCAAATACAGAATATTTCTACCAAGCTCTACTTTCAAAGATGGTGTTTTCAGGTTTGCATAGAATTGTTTCAGCTTTATGAATTATTTTTTTAAACCTGTAATACTTTCTTGCTGACTTCATCATTTCCTTCTGGTCGCCTGGAGCAGTGGTGTGGAATGCCAATAAAATGAATTTCAGTTGCTGTCCCTCACGTTCTGAACTACAGAAGATATTTATTGTCTCAATGCCCCATGAGCTTTTCTTTGCCTCATGTAGCTTCATGGTTAGCAGACATTAAAAATCAAAGAAAATCTTTCTCCACTTTACGCGTGTAGTGGCATAGACATACTGATCAAATATATTACCAACACTTCTGAAGAAACTAATCACATCCACAAGAGATATCCCACTTGCATTTTTTTGGAAACACAATTGTCACAGCCCAATGAAATACCACTCAGAAATCAAATTATATGTCCCCATAAGCATCTGCTCCTCTGTGACCCTGGGCAAAATTTAGAATCGTCAACAACCCAATCTCTGAAACTGCAGGAGCACCCACAAAGCTCAAGGAATGCACTGAAATTCTTATTGCTTCCAATTCCATTTTCAAAGAAAGTAAATGTGTATGCATGTGAGCTGCACATGGCCCAGAATGCCTCACCAAATGTATTGTTTTAAAATGTGTGTGTGTCCATGTGTAACTGTGTGTGTGAGATTTTGAAAGGCATTTTATACTTTATTCAAAAAGAGGTACATTTTTCAATACCACAAACTTTCAATTATAAGCCACTTTCCATTTTCAACAAATGTTTTAGGCAAGGAATATAAATTAGTAAAACCAACCACACCACTTAAGGAAAATGAATTAATATGGGGAAAGTGAAGAACTGGCTGTGCAGTCAATTACTTTGGCCAGCATAGATATAGTTGAACCAGAACAGGTGTAGACAGCCTATTTGGACAAGGTAGCTTAAGCCCCAGTTTTTTCTGCAGTCTTATTTGTGTCAAGTATATGAAAACTACCATCTCATTTCCTCCCTGTAGCTATTACCCACACATATATGTAGCGTCAAAATAAATGGACCAGAGTCCTCTCAGGGACCTCTTTGACACAAGTCTCACTTCCTCACCTTCTCACCTCCACAGCCTCAGGAAGCGCAGGTCAGAAAGCAGCCAGGGCAGGTGTGAGGTGACGGGCTGCTGAGTGTCAACGAGCCCAGATAAAACAACGTTCCTACATCGGAAATCCAACCATTCACCCTCTTGTCTCCTCCTCACTAACCCCAGGCAAGTATAAAGGAGATGGAATTAAAACAGAAGTTAGAAGAATCTGGATGTGATTTCATATATTAACTCAGCAAACTTTTTCTGAAAAGGTCCAGACAGTAAATATTTCCAGCAGGCAGGCCATATGGGCTTTGTCGAACCTACTCAACCATGCCATTCTACAGTGAAGGCAGCCACAGATGATATGGAAATGTGTGCATGGGGCTGTGTTCCAATAAAGCTTTCTTAATGGACACTGAAATGTAAATTTCATGTAATTTACACATGTTATGAAATACACTTCTTTTGACTTCTTTTTCAACCGTTTATAAAAGTAAAAACCGTTTTCTTAGCTCCTGGGCTGTGTTGTCTGGCCCCTAATTGACTGACATGTGGGCAGGTATCCATGAAAATCTAGGCATAGAGGAAGCCAGAGCTGGCTTTCCGGCCAAGACGGGACTTACCTTGATATGAGCTGCTGGGTCCGGGACAGTCTGAATCATGTCCTTCAATAAGCCAGTCCATCTACCAGCTGCTCAGAACTTGACAGCTAGAAGACAAAAGGAACAACATAAATAATAATAAAAAACTACATTTCTTTGTTTTACGTTCTAGCAGGACTGGACACAATTCACCAGTGACAAAAGAATCATAACTTTGCATTAAGCATGTTTGCTTAAAGGCATCCTCCAGGTATGTGTGGTCCATGAGGTGACTGGATAACTCACTTCCCTTCCATTGGTAAAATCACTTAGATTGAGCCCAAGAGAACCCCAGTCCAACAAGGCCAAAAAAATCTAGCTCAAGCTGACCCACATCGAATGCAGTATCCACACATCCTTCCACATGGGCAGCATCTAATGAGGGATCTATTAAAGAAAGACATGAGACTAAAATGTGGCATACTTCCCATTACACTGAGAAAGCAGGACTTTGAAATCTCATTATAACTAATGCCATCTGCACATCCTTTTCGGCTTCGTTATTAAGTTCTTAGTAAACCACACAGCTACTGTTCATTGAGTATCTCAGTGCCAGTTCGTTGACTGCTAAGGGCTCCACACACATTTTCTCATTTCATTCCGACCACAATGCTGACAGCTGTCATTCCCATTGTCCAGATGAGGACTTCGAGACTCATAAAGGTTACTGATTTGTCCAGGATCACCTGGTTAATAAGCAACCGAACCAAAATTCAAATCAGATCAGCCTATCTGACTCCAGAGCCCATAAAAAATTTTGGTCTGACTTAATTAGCAGGTATCAACCCATATTTTGAAGGGATATTTTAAAACATGCCTTAAATAAATTAAATTTAAAGGTGCCCATACTCCAGGAATTTTCCAGAAATAAATACTTCATCCAATATATATTCCTTTATTCGGATTATAAATTGGCGTGTTCTGACCACTGTCTGTGCCCCTCCCCTTCCACCAAGCCAGTCTCCAGCCTCCCTGTGCTGTCCCAGCCCCCCAGGCTGACCTCTACAGATGGACTCAGCAGGGCGACTGGCCTCCTGGCCAGCTGTCAGAGTTGGTTGACATGGCCCCTTCTGGAGAGCAGGGGTGAGAGAAGAGAGGGGTATCTCTTCCCCTCACCTTCCCACCGCTGACACCTGCTGCCCGGCCTCCCTGGACGCTTGGTCATGGTTCTGACCGTAGCCGGATTCTAGGCTGACCTCTCCCATCATGGGGCCCCGCCTTCCAGGCTCCAGCCTCTAGTAACTGGTCCCCAGCCAGTATCTGGTGCTCTGCGAATCAGCTAAGCCATCAGTTGTTTCTGGCACTAAAGATATCTTTTTTAATTTACATTTTTAGATGCCATCACTTGCTTTTTATCACCTGTATTTTTTGTTTTTCTTCTTTACAATGGCTCTTTGCAGTAATAAACACAAAATAAAAATAAACAATATGATTACAGACATTTTCAAAAGCTGTCTTTTGAATCTGCTATGGAGCACACGACTCCAGTGATGTGGGAAAGCTCCCACGGGAGCCCTCACCACATTCACAGCCCGCCCTTCCGACCCCTCACGGTACAGACACACCCACTTCCAACCCGACCGCCTCTCACGACTGGTGTGCTCCGAGTCTGTCCTCCTGAAAGGTCTCCCTGGAGTCCTCCCAAGATTGGGAGAGCTTGGCTGGCCAAGAAGACGATGCTGGGAACCTTAGGCATTATTTTTTTCTATAGCCAAATGTCTAGGTCTTGGAAAATATGTACTTTTCCCCCCAAGTCCTAAAGTAAGTCCCTCTGGGGGATGATACTTACGAAAATGCAAAGGGAGTGGAGTGCAGTCCTGAAATTGAACCAGGAAGCAGATGAAGGGGCCCAGGCTGCTGGTGCTATCATGGGAGGAGAGACTGGGAGAAGACAGGGCCTGGCTGAAGGTTTCTGGGAGCACAGGAATCCTCAATTCTCCTTCTCCTAAGAGCAGTAGGTGCCCCAGGAAAACAGCACTTTGGTCCTGGGATCATTCAGCCCGGTCACTCAGCATCCACAAGTTGTCCTGACAAAGGGAGGGCCTCCCATTGCATGACCCTGCCCTGGGGAGCACACGGCTGTTTCCATTTGTCTGGGCAGTCCCTCTGGGCTAGTTCACTCTGCACAGTTCCTCCCTGCCTGCACACACATGCTGCCGCTCATACCAGGGGTTGAAGCTCGTCCCCTTCCCCTCAAACCCAGGCTGACCTGTGCTGCCTCTGACCTGGAGAACACAGCAATGGGAATGTTTCAGGAGCCCCAGGCCCAGGCCTGGAATTGGGAGCTTCCCCTTCCTGCTTCCTGAAACCAAGTCCCCATACCCTCAGCAGCACAGCACATGGCAGAGGATCGAGTGCCCAGCGGGCAGCCAGCACCAATGCCAGGCCTGGGAGGAAGCTGTCCTGGACAGTCCAGAGAACCATCTCTCAGATGACCATGGCCCCTGCCAACACCAGGGAGGCAGCTTCCAGCTGAGTCCAGTCAGCCCACAGGACTGTGACCAATAATAAATGGGTTGTTGTGCTGAACTACTAGGTTAGTTTATTGCACATACAGGTCATTGAAACACCCCGTTAGTGTTCTAGAGACACGGAAAAGAGAGGGTATATAGCTTGTTTCACTTTCACTATGGATGACAGCAAAGATGGTCCCAACACTCAACCCCTCCTGTATCCATGCTTTTTGCCACATAACTTTGTGGTTCCTCCCAGTAAAGAGGTAGAATTACTTCCTAACCCTTATTTTTGGGCTGCCAGTATGATCTGCTTCAGCCAACAGGATACCGCAGAAAGACAAGCATGTCAGGTCCTAGCTGAAGCCTCAGGAGGCAGGACATGTTCCCATTTGCTTTTCGGTAACTTTCCACCAGCCTGGGAACATAGCCTGATGCATGCGGGAGGATGAGAGGCACCTGACGTAGGGTCATCCATCCCAATCACCGCACCAAGACTATCTCTGATCATCCCACAGACAACCAAAACCCCAGACATGAGAGGGAGGCAACCAGACCAGCCACTAGCCAGGGCCAACCTGAATGGCCAACACACAGGCTGACGGCTAAATAAGTGCTTACTGCTTGAAGACACTGAAATTTGGGGAATTTGTTACACAGCATTTTTGTGACAATAGATTAATGACATACACTTTGCTCCGCATAATCAGATTACTGAGATATTCATTAAAACTCTTCCAGCCAGAGATAAAAGGAGACTCAGGACATTTCAGAAGAAGCCAACTTCATCCCAACACAGAGACATATTATTTCCATTCACCTAAGAGACATGATCTCAAATCCTAATCCTACCCTCAAAATGCATAGGGAAACTGAAAGATAACCAAGAAACCTCCATCAGAAAGCCCCATGGGATTCTCAGAGCCTTTCCGAGGAGCAATTGAATTCTTAATTCACATCATGCCCTGCCAGCCTTCCCAGAATTTTAAAGATAATGAAATTGAATCAACACCCTTAGATATCCAAGACCGCAGCAACATTGTAGAAGTTACAGTGGCCACTCGGTCTGTAACCAACCAAGACATAAACTTAGTGAGCAATTGTTTGAGTGTCTTGTTTCTCATAAGGAAGTTTTGAGTATTCAGGTTGCATCGAGGATAAAATGACAGGGAAGGGAAAATATAGAGATTTCGGATGCAACACAGTCCCGATCCTCCGGGGACTGAGATGGGAAACAGGTGTGTTTCATACAGATATGAAGTGGTCAGTCCTGAGAACAGGCAGTTTGTGGAGGTGCCCAACGAGGTGTGTGGATATACCTAGAGGAAAGAGAGACCTGATTCATGCAGAGACGAGAGGGTGCCACCAAGGGGCCTTGATGAACAAGAGGCATGAGGATCGGAGGAAAGAAGGTGAAAGGCAGGAAGCAGGAACAAGAACAAGCCTCTCCCAGCTCCCCCACATGAGGGATCAAGGGCACATGAGTTCCTCGGCCCACCACCACCAACTGATCACGCACCAGCAGGATTCACTCAGCATGCTGCGCGATGGCACTGCCATCCTCCACACCAGGTCAGTGAAAACCCAACAGACCTAAAGACCAGGAGAATAACAGCTCCACCTCCCTACCCTGCCTCCTCAATCCACACGGATCTCTGACTCTTTTTGCAGCCATTTGGGTTCTTTTTTACCATTTCAGAAGCATTTTAAGGATTTTTTTAAAGAGTGCTTCCTACTTTTGTGTTCCTCCTGGTCATTTTTCAAATATTTAGCAGTTGGTTAACAAAACAAACTAGCACCACACTAAAAATGTTTAGTAGTTGGTGATAGTTTCATGTCACTGTAGGAAACTTTTTATTTTCTATTTCACCTGCCTTTGAACCCTTGCAAAATTTCACTCTATGTTGATGGAAAATCATGTATTTAATACTTGTTTCTTGCAAAAAACTCATTTGCTAAAGTATATACTTCTATATGATTTTGTGTTTCATGACCCAGCTATATTTTATTATTGGGTATCTTAAACAACAACAATAAAAAGTCCTTGACATTAATAGAATTCTGCCTGTGTCACTTCTTTGTTTTTGTTTTCAAAATGCCAACATCTTACTAAATAGAAATAAACTTGGTTTGGATTACCTAAGCTCTAACCGCATAAAAGATAGGCTGATACACAGACAGAAAGGAAAATAAGCATTTGTAATTATGGAGGCAGTATTGCAAAATGGTTACAAAAAGACTTAACTATTTGAGGGGCTGGTGCAAGAAAACAGATGGAAATTTCAGATCCCCGCCCCACCCCCCAACCCTACCCTTCCTCCCTTCTCAACCCGAGTTCTGTCCTGTAGGCCAGGAGACACATACAGTCATGTGGGCATCCCGATCCACATGGCCACACGCCATTCAGCAGTGCTCCCTGTTCCTCCTTCAGACCCAGGGAAACATGTACAAGATCTTCCCAAGAAGATGAACTCCAGGAAAGAGGTTGGTGCAACCCAAAAGATGCTCAGTCCAGTTTGGAAAGGAGCTTTGGGTGCCCCGGCACCTGGGGTGTGGTCTGGAATGGTGGTGAGTGCAGCTGAAGAGGGCGGAGCCCTGGGCAAGGGATAGTGCTCAGTATGAGCACAGGTGCAGAGCCAGGTGAGGGGTGGAAACCAGATCTGCCGCTTACCCCTTGGAAACCTAGAAATGATCACTTTATCCTCCAAGAAACTTAGTTACACATTTGCAAACTGGGGATAATATTATTGTAGTATAATAAGAAATCCATTTGCCCTTGCCTCTTGTTTCTGGCATGGAGCTCCTAAACCTCTTGGAATTTCTCAAGTGATGGGAGCATCTTTTCTTCTAAGAAGGCAACGGGTTGGGGAGTCCCCTGACAGCTTCAGGGTGGCAGCTGATTGCAAGGAAGAGCGAGTCTTGATTAGATGCTTAGAACTTTCAGCCCTACCTCGCAACCTCTCAGCAGAGAAGGGGGGCTAGAAATTGAGTTAATTAAGCCTGCCTATGTAACAAAACCTCCATAAAATACCCTGGCAGGGTTAGGACAGCTTCTGGGCTGGTGAGCATATTGGTATGAGGAGTTTGGTGCACCCCAATGCTAAAGAGACAGAGGCTCCCGTACTTGGGATCCTTCCAGACCTTGCCCTGTGCTCCTCTTCATCTGGCTGTTCATTCATATCCTTAACAATAAACTGAATCATAAGAGCATAGCGTTTTCCCGAGTTCTAGCAAGTTATTGAACCTAAAAGGGGGGGGGGGGGGGTTGTGGGAACCGCCAATGTTGTAGCCATGTCAGACAGGGTGTAGGGTAACCTGGGGACCCAATACTTGCAACTGGCATCTGAAGTGAGGGCAGAGTTGGGGAACTCAGCCCTTAAAGCTGTGGAATTTGACACAAACTTCAGATTGTCAGTGTCAGGACTAAACTGAACTGTTGGACACGCAGTTGGTATCAGTGTTGAAGGATTGGTTGGTACTGGCAAAGGCACCACGTATTTGGTGCTGGGAGCAAAAATAGAAAATTTTTAAAGACCTCCAGATGATGTTCAGCAATTCACAAAGGGGTCCGTGCAAGAATTGGCTTGTATCTATTCTAACTGGTCAGTATGCAAGTTGAACCATTGCTTGATCATCTCTGTCTACACCAACAGGCTTTTGTGAGGATTAAATTGAATTATGCCTAAGAAAGAAGCCTCTCTCAATGCTAGACACATAATCAACACTAAACAAGTGGTAATCATTATTACTAAGAAAGCAAAAATATTTCAAATGGATGATTTCAATTCTGTATAAAATGTTGCAACTTTTTTTTTTTTTTTTGAGAGGGAGTCTCGCTCTGTCACCCAGGCTGGGTGACAGAGATTGAGACAGAAATTGCAGTGGTGCAATCTCGGCTCACTGCAACCTCCACCTCCAGGGTTTTGGCAATTCTCCTACCTCAGCCTCCTGAGTGTCTGGGATTACGGGCATATACCACCATGCCTGGCTAATTAAAATGTTGCAACTTTTTAAGAAAAATAATTCTCAATAAATAAATTGGTGACTCTCATAAGAGCCCTTTGTCAACTGACTAAAAACATCCTTAATTTAGAAATTTAATTTTTAGTTTTAAGCTAACTAGTCATGAAGTGAAAATATTTTAGACAAAATGGCTCTAAGTAATTTAGGATTCATAGAAATGAAGCTATTCCCTGAATGCATTGGTTGCTGGGTGCACTTGTCCTGGATGAGTAGGTATTAGGCAAATCAGTCTTTTACCAGCAAATCCTACCATAGGAACTGCACAGGCCTGATTCCTGCCAAGCATGCCAGGCCCCTGACTAGTGCAGAGGCCTCCCTTATGGAGAAGGAAGGAGGAGGCAGGGAGGAACGTAGGGCCCATGATTTAAGGAGGCTCTCCCTCTCAGGCTCATGCAGCACCTGAAGGGGGCACCGCCCAAAGTCCTGTGCCCCACTTGCCTTAACCCAGTCCAGCCCTGGCTCCGGCACTCCAAAGCTAAGCAGGGAGTGCCAACAGGAGATGGAAGACAGCATGAGAAACTGAATGGACTTCTACATTTATCTAAAAATAAGAAACTGGACTTCTTCCGTAGGAAATGGCTCATCTTTCCAAATAAATAAAACACTTATAGCTATGGATTGAATTGTATCAATTCTCTCCCCCAATTCATGTGTTGGAATACTAAACCCCAGTCCCTCTGGATGTGACTATAGAAAGGTAGGGTCTTTACAGGGACAATCAAATTAAAGTGAGGTCATTAGTGACCTAATCCAACATGGCTGATGCACTTACAAAAATGATTTAAAGACAGACCTGAATAGAAGGACGATGGAGTGAAGACACAGGGAAAAGACAAAAGCAGCCTGGAACGGATTTTCCCCAAAGCCCGCAGAGGGAACCACCTGGGCTGACACCTTGATCTTGGACCTCCAGCCTCCTGAAGGTGAGACGATTCATTTCTGTTGTTTGAAGCTACCCAGTTCACGGCACTTTGTTATAACAGGGAGGGGAAGTCACCTCTACTGAGGGACTTACTAAAATCACTTAACTGTTGCAGATTACAGGCCTCACGGTGGGGTCATGGCCTCGGGAGCCATATCCATTTTAACTGCATCATCTCTCACTGGACCCTGACGCTGGTCAAGGCACATCTCAGTCTCCATGGACTGTTATTTCTTCTACGAATCGATCCTGGCTTCATTCTGGCAGGGGAGGGGCTCTTACATTCTGTGGCCGATATGAGTGTCATGTGAGCACCCCCATAACCTTGTTCCCTCAGTGCTCCTCCTCCAAGGGAGTCCTAACAGCCTGGCCGGCCTCGGGGGCGTGCCTTACAGAAAGGATGCTGACCTTCTCCTTCTCCAGTGGGATTTTATTTTTATTTTTTGGCATGTTTTGTGACTACAAAGACTCACTGCCTCGGTGTGCCCCTTAAAATGAGGTTTCAATTGCATGCAGGTGAAATAACCATAAGATGACTATAAACCAAATGTAGTAGTAATGGTTTTTTTTAAAATTGGAAATATCATAAAAGCACCAGTCTTTGGACACCGAGCCTCTGGTTCCTCTGGAAAAGGGAGAAGAGAGTAGATGGTGATAGAGAAAAAAGGGGCTGGGAAGGCCACAGCAGTGAGAAGGCAGCAATTCTAGAATCCCCACACTGCAGGGGCAGGAACAGGCAGTGCTGGGTAATAGGACATCTCCTCTGGGGGGAAGTCAAGGGTGCCACGTAGAACCAACATAAGTCATAAGTCATCCAAGTACAGCAAAGGATCCAGATATGGTCTGTGGAGGTTTGGAACCACAAACATCAAATAGTAAAGACACAAAATATTTACATATTCACATTTTTAAAAAGAGTCTTGATTAGCCAGGGTAGGATTATTTGGGTTCTGTTCGTTTTACCTTTAATTGCCCTTGGTTCCGCCATCTTTTTTCTCTGTGAGTCATTGGTCTTGCTTTTGGTTAACACGGCTTTTCTCGGGTCTCCAGAGATCCTGGAATAACCTGAATATAAGTTTAAGAATATTAAATCTTATTTTGTTTTCAAATATTAATACCAAGGATCAACTGTACATGTAGGGACAAAACCTATTTCTTAAACATTATTTTAAAATATCCTAAAAGGGGAAAGAACTTAAATCCTTCTCTTTAAAAAAAGAGGGGGCAACATTCCTCTCTTCTGAGGGAAGCACAGCATTATGAAGCAAAAATTGAGAGTGAAATCAAGGCCAAGCCTAACTGGCATGCTGAAGCACACACACGCTTTTGCACAGAAAATATTTTGAAAATGTTTTCTTTTCCTTACAGCCCCCAGCTTTGGTAATAATGGCTTCCCCAGATCATTCTGTTAGCACTTTTTGCTGCTTAAAACAGGGTAGAGGGATTTAGAATTTAGAAAACATCCTGAGAACTATAATTAGTCCCAGAAAAGAAACAACCCTTTTAATTTGTAAATGCTAGGGGGATCCGTATTTTTTAAAATCTTAGAACACTAACAAGCTAAAAAGATAGAAAGAAAAAAAATCTTTTTTAAAGTATGCCTGTTAGCACAGCTCCAAAATCCAGTCTCCTTTTCTTTTTTTTTCTTTTTTTTTTTTTAGATATGGGAATTTCTTAAACAAGTTTCCAAGTAAAATATTCAATCCCAAAATATATTTAGTAGAACCTTTATAACATGACAAATTGTAAATGGCCTCTGTTTCCATTGAAAATATTTTTAAATTAGAAAATGTCTTAAATACTACATCAAAATCAATATTTGTAATGGGAAGATTTATTTCTAAACGGTTCCACAGGCCAGCTGACACTCCACTCTACTTAGGAAGCCCACAGCCAACTTCTCCTGAAGCCTTCCAAACCTATACACAGAGACATTTAATCCAAATTGCCCAGATCTCACAGAAAAGCATTTGTTGGGATACAGAAAATACAACATAACATTCTTGGGAAAAAAAAATCAGGGTAAAAAACCACATACATAATATCATCCCAATACTGCACAAAGAAAAAAAAATAATAAATGGATGAAAGAAATGAGGGAAGGCAGGAATGGAAAGAGGAAGACCTGAGAGAGGTTATCACGACGGTAACAGTCATGGTCTTTGGGTCTGGTTTCCAGTGTGAAATAGGATTTCTTATTTGTTTCTTTTTAAATCCTCTTAAAGTTATTTATTTTTTAAACCAACAAATAAAAGTTATATATATTTACTGTGTACAATATTATGTTTTGAAATATATATACATTTTGGAATGGCTAAAGTAAGCTAATTACCATCTGCATTACCTCACACTTATTTTCTTTCGGCAAGAATGCTTGAAATCTACTCTAAATGATTTTCAAGAATATAATGCACTGTATTAACTACGGTCAATAGATCACGGGTCTATTCAAGTTCAAGGCATAGATCTCTTGAAATTACTCCTGTCTAACTGAAATTTTATGTCCTTTCACCAACAACATCTCCCCAGTTCCCCTACGCGCGACATCACTAATCATCAAGGAAATGCAAATAGGAATCGTGATGTCATCTCACACCTGTTAAAATCGCCATTATCAAAAAGATCACAAGTGTTGGTGGGGGTGTGGAAAGAGGGAGCTCTTGCCCTCTGTGAGGGAATGTAGATCAGCACAGCCGTTATGGAAAACAGTATGAAGGGTCCTCAAGAACACAAAGATCACTTACAAATCAAAATACTATATGTTTTACAAATCAATTTTGTATGTATTACAAATCAAAATAGTATATGATTGCTGGCAATCCCACTCTGGGTATAGATCCACAGGAAATGAAATCAGTATGTCAAAGAGGTACTTCCACGTTCACTGCAGCACAATTCAGAACAGCCAAGGCATGGCATCAACCTAAGTGTCCATCAGCATAAATGTCCATAGAGAAAAGTGGTGCGCATGCACAATGGAATGCTATTCAGTGTTTAGAGGAGAAATCCTGTCATTTATGACAATATGAATGAACCTGGAAAACCTTATGCTAAGCGAAATAAGACAGGCACAGAGAGACACATACTGCATCCTCTCACTTACAGATGCATCTGAAATGTTGAACTATTTCCTTCATTAGAGTTTTGTATATTTTCTAAATTTTCTAAACCAAGAACATTCATCTTTATAATCAGGAAAGAAAACTAAGGAATAATCATTTTATAATCCTAAACATGCTTTTAAAGCATTTATTTCACTGTAATGTATTCTTTTTCCATCCAGCCATCCATGGGCCCAAGGAGCTGGCCTTGCCCACTGAGTGGCCTGATGTTCAGGGGACGGGGTGGGGGGTGACGGTGAAGTAGATCATGCTTTGCAAAGCTGCACAAATCCTGAGTTTAAAAAGTGTTCCCAAAAATCCAAAAGCCAATACTGACTATTGCTTGGTTAACTGTTTTGCATGGATAAGTGGTTAAAGGAGCATTTGGTTTTCAACTTCTGCAAAGGGAATAAGAGTTTTAAAAGTGTGAATTAAGATTTCCTATACTATGCTATTCTATAGTAGATTTTTGTGCCAAAACCTCTACTAGGCTGAAAGGATAATTTGACTTATGGTTGAGACATTGTTGGGCCTGATTTAAAGCCCAGAGAGGATTCTCTTAAATATGTGCGATGGGTATTTTTTAATCAGTGTTATGGCGTTACTAATATTTCATTTATCCTGAGGGCATTTACCTGACAACCTAAATTATCCATAACACAGCTGAGAAGCCACAAAGGATCCAAAAAGATGTCACAAAGTCCAGGAAGGGAAGCTTTGCCAAAGAAAGGCACACTACCAGCCGCGTGAGGTAACAGCTGGCCTCATCAAAGCAAAGAGGTCAGAAAATTATGCAAACCAGACTCAAGAACTCAAAAAATACAGCCGTTTGAGAACTTTGGTAAGAGCGCAAGCTGCTCAGCCCAGCTCAATCGCCCCTGCCCCAGCAATGGCAGAAAGTCAAGGTCAAGGAGTCATATGACCTGCAGAGAGACTCCCAGCCCTGCCCCTGGCCAGGGGGACAAACCACACCATCCCTGGGACTCAGGCAGGCTCGTGTTCTGTGTGGGGAGGCAGAAGAAGGCACCGGATCATCAGGAAATCTGGACTGGAAATGGCCAAAGCTAAACACGTCTGGGTACCTGAAGGGTAAGCACAATGTTCAAAGCAGCCGTGGTGAGGCAGAAAGAACCTTGAGCTTGGAGACCCATGTTTGTGCTGACCCACTAGCAGCCAACAAAACCTCTCTCAGCTTCAGTTTGCTCATCTGAAAACTATGGGTAAGAGGCCTGACTCCAGAGAGGTGGTGCAAGTCCAGTGAGATGGGGTTGCTGATGGTCCAGGTGTAGATGCAAAGCATTGTTGTTTTTTTCTTTATTCTTTTCTTTACTTTTCTTTCCTTCCTTCCTTTCATTCTTTCCTTCCTTTTTCTTTCTTTTCTTTCTCTCTTTCTCTTTTTCTTTCTTTCCTTTTCCTTCCTTTTCTTTCTCTCTTTCTTTCCTTTCTTTTTTTCTTTTTCTCTTTCATTTCTTTTTCTTTCCTTTTCCTTTCTCTTTCTTTTCTTTCTCTCTCTCTCTCTTTTACTTTCTTTTTTCTTTGATACAAGGTCCTCTCTGTCATCCAGGCTGATGTGTAATGTTGCCGGTACAGCTCACTGCGGCCTGGACCTCCTTGGCTCAAGTGATCCTCCCGCCTAAGCCACCGGAGTAGCTCAGACTATGGGAATAAGAGCTATGCATCACTAAGCCTGGCTAACATTTGGGGGGAGATATGAGCTCTCACTGTGTTGTCCAGGCTGATCTCAAACTCCTGGCTTCTAGGAATCCTCCTCCCTCGGCCTCCCCAAGTGCTTGGATTAGAGAGGTGAGCCACCATGCCCAGCAAAGGCATTCTTAAATTCAGGAACAAATGCCCTCCTCATTCCCCAAAACACTAGACAAGAGAGCCACTCTCTATGCACAGATCTCCCTGGCCACCACATGTAAGCAGCAGTAAATATTCCATAGGTAGAATTGGCTACTGTGAAGAAAGAAAAGTAGGTCCGGAAAAGCTGCCCTCAGTCCAGGAAGTACCCTGCACCTCAGGTGAGTAACAGCAGCCTGGGGAGACGGTTCCACTCCCACCAGCAATGCCAGGGACAGAGCAGTGGCAACCATCCATCCCCACAGTCATGGTTAACATAGCCACAGAGAGCCTGCCTTTTCTATTTATAGCCACACAGGTGGCAACGGCAGCAGACACACTGGCTGCCCTTCTTCCCTTATAGAAGGAAACGTAATTTTACTTGGGCATTCTGCCTGCCCCCGCATGACCCACAGAGGATGACCAGCCCCAACACCAGTATAAATCCTATCACTGGGCACCATTTCTTCTCACCACTGATTGGTTTAGGGAAGGGCACATAATATGATTCTGGCCAATCCAACACTGAGGGAGTGAGCTAGAGTACTTCCAGGAACAGTGCTGGCTGATGAAGAAAGGCCACAGAAAAGCAGTCATGTCTGTGTGGCACTTGGAACTAGGAGAGCCATCCCAGGACCATGAGAAGAGGTCACCTGAGGGTAAAACCGACATGCTTTGGATATCTGGAGGAAAGGAGGGAAGTCTCTGTGTGTCTACTTATGGTAGGGAAGAGTACTGACCAGCTCTGACAGCATCTCATAACAGGGCATCTAGGCACATCAAATGCATTTTCCCCGTTAACTAAACCATTTTGAATTGGGGCCATTTTTGTTGTTATTGTTATTTTCGGCAGCAAAAGTATCCCATACACTCTAGTCTCCATGTTCAAAAAAGCCCGTTTCAGCTCTTTTACCGTCTGTATCCATAACCACGCAGACGTGCGGAATATGCTCTTCAGTTCTAATTTTAAAATAAAACGATCTGCTGGAAATTAGCTCAGCTCATAGATCTCCCTACTTATAACACTACACCTAAGAATTAGGAACTAAATAACTATTGCCATGATAAGCAGCCTGTCTCAGTCTATCCACATGCTGACTGTCCAGATACTGGAGATGACATGGCACCTACCCTCAATAAACAAAGAGTATGATGTGGGGGGTTGTATTTTTAATTGAATTAGTGAGTGGAGGCAGAATGTGGTGAGGGTTACAAGAGAGGTACCAAAAATGCAGCAACAGAGCAGTTGATGGGTACTTGGCATTTCAGTAAGTGGCAATGGGGAGGAGAGCAGGAAAGGTGGAGGAAATAGATGAGGGAAGGGAAGGAGAAGCATTCTCCAAAGAGGCATGCAGTAGGGACAGAGTCTTTCACCTTTATGTCCACACAAGGCACAGAGTATGAGCTCAGAAATGTTGATTTGTCTCTAATTAAGGGAAGATTTCACTGATATTTATCTCCTTCCATGATCTAAATTCAACCTGCCCTTCAAATCCACTCATTCACACAATTGTTCGCCCATCCATCCATCCATGTATTCATTCATCCATCCATCCATGTATTTATCCATCCATCCAACATTCATGCATCCATCCATCCACCCATCCGTGTATTCGTCCAGCCAGCCATGTATTCATCCATCCATCTATCATTCATTCATCCATCCATCCATCTATCCATCCATGTATCCATCCATCCATCCATGTATTCATCTATCCATCCATCCATCTATCCATCTCTCCATCCCAAATGAGTTCCCTCCACGTGTGAAGCACTGAGCTAAACACTAAGGATGGACTTCGACCATGAGTTCGGAGTCTAGTAAGAGAGAAAGAATTATAAAGAAACAACCACAAATGCCAACTCCGACACTGCCTTGCCTGATCCCCTGATGCTAGAGTGTAGCCTGGTTGAGCATCACAATCAGCTGGAGAGCTTTTTAAAAACAGAAATTCTGCAATTCTTTTCTTTTTTCTTTATTAGAAGGTCCAAGGTAAAGGGGGCAAAAGAGTCTAAGTGGAAGTTAGAGAGGCCAAAGAGGATCGAAGGCAGTGCCTGACATATTTTCAGACTGAGAAGGAAAAGGAAAACAGCCAAGAACACAAGGAGGAGCAGTCAGAGCATCAGGGGGAAGCTAGGAAAGATCTAAGTCATGGAAGCCAAGGAGGGATATTCAGTAAGATGAAAAGTTCAATGTCCTGTCTGCAGAGAGATGAATGTGCAGGAGAAAGTCATTCAACCAACCATCTGCAACTTAAAACCTCCTGCTGTCCTCTAAAAATGTTGTAGGAGCCTGATAGCAGTAAGCTGGTTTCCAAATGGCTTAGTAGTGAAAGACAGGGAGGATATGCAAAGGGCAATGTAGGCTACTCATGGAAGGAGTTGATCAACAAAGATAGGGAGGGAGTAGCAGTTCAAGGAGAAGCACTAATGCCACCGGGTACGGTGGCTCATGCCTGTAATACCAGCACTTTGTAAGGCTTAGGTGGGCAGATCACTTGAGGTCAGGCATTCAAGGCCAGCCTGGCCAACATGGTGAAACTCCATCGCTACTAAAAATACAAAAATTAGCTAGGCATGGTGGCAGGCACCTGTAATCCCAGCTACTTGGGAGGCTGAGGCTGGCGATTCACTTGAACCCAGGAGGCAGAGGCTGCTGTGGGCTGATACGTACCACTGCACTCCAGCCTGGGGGACAGAGTGAGACTCCTCCAAAATAAAAAAACAAAAACAAAAAACAATGAAAATGAAAAGCACTAATGCTTTACCCACCCCAACATTTGCTGGGCATTTACTATGTTTTAGAAATTACTGGTAGTTAGGGAGGCATCAGTGCACGGGGCATCAGTCCTGCCCTCAAGGCAGACAAACCAATGAAAAGAAGGTTTATCTTATTTGTTCAGTCTGTTTGAAGGATGAGAAAAGCAGGTATGTTTATAGACAGGGTAAAGGGAGCCAGTGGAGTCGTGGAGACAGAGGCTCTACAGCCAGGGGACCTAAGGACATTACTGTCTGGGGAGGAGGTAGAGGAAAGGCCATGGTGCACAGCACAATGGTGGGGCCAGTTCTGGCACGAAGGTGGGACCCCACTGTCCAGAAGGGGTGTGCTGCTAGACCTTCAACAACCAGCTCTCACAGGGAAACTCCTCATTTGAAGCACTTGGTAATTACTATGGAGTCAATATGCCCATCATGGGCAATTGCAAGGAACCCAGAGGAGTCTCTGAACACTGAGTTGGGAAAAGATGTGCTCTGATGCATCACTGTCAGCTCTAGCGAGTTGGGAGGAGCCGGCTCCAGCACACATGTGCTCCAGAAGCCAAAGAGAAACCAAGGGGCCTGTTGATAAGGAGAGCGTGTTCAGAGCAAAGCTGTGAAGCCAGCATAACCAGCTGCTCTCCTACGCACTGAGTCCCCGTGATGAGAGGAGAAGCCAGGAAGGCAAAGTTCCAAATCTGGAAAAGTGGCAGGCTTGGGTGCTCTTCAATTACTCCATTTGAACAATTTTGCTTCCTAAGCCTAATTAATAGCCCCAAATGTGGGTTGTTTATTGTCATCTCCCTTCACACTGTGTGTGTGTGTGTGTGTGTCTGTGTGTGTGTGTGTGTGTGTCTTTCTTGTGTAAATTACTGTACTGCTAACTCTGCTATACTTTAGAACTCAGTGAGGCAATCCTTAGAATCTTACAGAATTCCCTAAATAGCCCCCTTTCACTCTAACTCATAGAGAAATGTTGAACATTTAAACCATCAAGGTGCAGTTTTGCTGGAAGAAAATCTCAAGAGTCTCCGTGAATGATGTCTGAGCCATGCATTGGCCGTGACCATACACTTCTTGTCAGTCTTATTTCATCTGGTTATTACGGTTTGGTTTCATTTCATTTTCTTTTGGAGGGTTAACCTTTTTGCCATTCATGACACTCAATCAATCTTTCTCCCCAACACGTCTTCTTTTTTTTTTTTTTTTTGTCAAGAGATAGTGAAACAAACACCATTATTAATGTCCCTGTGGGCACCAGTCTGTAAAGCCCAAGATGTTCTTGGACCAAGTAAACTTCCAGTTCTTTCTCAGCCTTGTCGTTTTGCATGTGAAGGCTTTCAAGCTGATCTCAGAGTTGAAGATGTGGCTGCCAGATTCCACCAGAATAAAACACACAGCAGCAAAACAGCACCATA
Organism: Cebus imitator; assembly: GCF_001604975.1. Lineage (NCBI taxonomy): Eukaryota > Metazoa > Chordata > Mammalia > Primates > Cebidae > Cebus > Cebus imitator. The sequence goes on from NW_016107356.1 coordinate 8,518,599, forward strand.
CCCCTCAGTGTGGGAACCAGGGTCTGCCGGGGTCCCCCATAAAAATGAGAGATTTGAAGGAAAACAGACTGTATTTGAAAGACGGATTACATCAAGAAAGTAAAGGCAATTACAAATATGACTTCTCTCCTGCTTTACACTGAGCCTTCTGTTCAAGAAAACACATTTACCAAGAATCTTTTTTTCCTTAAGCTCAACTGGAAAAACAAGTATTTAGTCATTTATAAGAGCAGACAACTGAAAAGCAAGCCACAGATTAAAGAAGCATTATGTATTTCTAAGAAAGTTCACCAAACACAACATATCTTTGAGAACATAATTTTGAAGTCTGTTTTAGAAGCAAATTTGATCTTCAAAATGAATGTCTTGATATAATTACAAGTTCAAATCTTAAAGAAGCAAATGCATAGATAACCATCTTTGCCATGAGATCTGTTTTATATTTTCAAATGAATGATACTGCACAGAAAAAAAATACGTAATTGTTTCTGAAGTTGTATATAAAATACCCAATTGCCAGTTAATATCATATTAACATCTCAGTATTTTAGATAAAGCAAAATTTCTGAGTGCAAAATAACCTATAATAGAAGAAAAATGACAAGTGACATTAATAAAGAGACCACATGTAAGAGACTTTATTACAGGTTATCATTTTTAAGATAAAATTTATTCTTTCAGCATCACTATGATACTTGGAGGAGACAGATACAGTACAGAGAGGCAGCTAGAGAGAGGTGAGAACCTTTCCTAAGAAAAATCAAGCAGCATTAAAAGCAGAAAGAAAAAAGAAGAAAAAAATTTCAGATTCTTAATTCTGTATATCACACTGTTGTGAAAAAGAAAAAAAAAAAAAAACTTGTCAAATTCTTAGAGAATACCAACAGGAAAATGTTTCCTTGTACTCTTTAAGGGTGGGGAATTTCAAAGAACCTTAAGCTCATCGTGAAAATAGTTCTATGCCCATTGGGTTTGCCAAAACACTTTAGGGTTTCAGAATGAGTACTGAGCCACCAGGAGCACTGAAACCAGCTTTTCCATTTCCACTGAGCTTTGGCTGGTTTATGAGGATTGCACAAAGATCACCTCATTTGTACTGGACACAATTGGGAAATAAAAATTTAAAAATCATCCTTGATATTTAAATAGAAATCATGAGCCCTGCCACGAACGTGCTTCCCCAACACTCAGGACCTGAGGTTGACAATATGCCTCCCCATTAACCTGTAAAGCCTCCCAGGTACACACTGCATCTATATAGAATTTTCCATGCATTCCACCATCAATGCATCCTTTAACAAGTATGAACTGAGCACTCACCCCATGCACAGAGCTGTGGATGGGGCCACATGGGACAGAAAAATTCCAAGGTGTGTCTCTCACTCCCAAAGACCCTACATGCCTTGCAGAAGAGGAAAGCAACAGACCCAGGTTTTGCGATAGAGAGGAAATGGCCACAATAGCTGCTCCAATCAGAAGAACTAGGATTATTTAAAGGAGAGGAAAAGAGGCATTTCAGCCTTGAATAGCAGAGCCCAGATCATGAAAAATAAGAACTTATATGAACATCAGCGAGGAGGGCAATCCAGACAGAAAGATTAATTTAAGCAAAGCAGAAATGAAGTGCAGCTTGCAGAAGACTCTGTACAGGGAGCCGACATGGCTACTTTGTGTGAGAAGTCAATGAGACCATTCAATAGAAGCCCCTTGTCAAAACTGTAAAAATGATTCTGTCATCCTGGCCATCTCCTGAGTTGGTTGAAAAGGGATTTCCAAAGCAAAAAAAAGAGCTGAAGAGTTTTTCACGATGGCATGGAACAGAGAGGGTGGAGAGAAACCAGACAGATCTCTCAGGCATAAATTCCAGAAAAATGAAGAAGCAGGAGAGCCCAAGGCAAGAGGCGGACAGCGGGTGCATTGGTTGGACTGTGATCGTTTGTGTGAATCTCAAGGGGCCAGTCCATGGGGAGAGTCTAGACTCTCAGGCCAGGAAATCTGAACCTTGCTGTGAAAATAGCTGAAGTTTTTGGAGTGCCCGTCGAGCAAAGTTTCCCAATGAGGCTGTTGGGAAGATTCATGTGGTCAAGGGAAGATTCATGTGGCAGGGAGGAAAGGCCAGAGGCAGAGAGGCCAGTTCCAGGATGGCTGCCATGGTCCAGCCGAAGGTAATGAAGGCGGGAAGCCTAGGAATGCAGGAGACAGGGTGGAGATGAGAAGACGTGTCACAACCTGGTGGCCGATTAAGCACAGAAGGAGCAGGGAAGAGAGGAGAGCAGGATGGAAAGGTGGGAAAGGCGGGTCTCCATGAAGATAGGGAGTTCTGTTTCAGCCCCAAGAATGAACAGATACATCCTTGGACCCCGGGCCCGTGAGGCTGGTCAAGTTGAACGAAAGCTCGGGAGCTCTGCTTAGTCAGGGTCCAGGACTGGTACTCCTGCTGGGGCCACCTCAGAGCAGGTGCAGAGCAGGGTGGGGGGCTGGCTCTGAAGTGTTCTGCTCCTAAAGAACAACAAGACTTTCCAGAGGCAGTGTGGGGGATTTAAGATGGAGACTGATCTTGAAAGAATGGAGAGAGATGGAAAGAGCTTCTTAGTGACATGGGGAGAGGGTCCGCACCTGGAGGCCAGAGGCTTCCTGGAGGGCAGAACCTTGCTGTCTCTGGTCTCCCATACACCTGCCTGGTGAGCCAACACACCATGAGGGGGTTCTTTCCTTGCTTGAAATGTCATTGAGTTTTCAGTTTACAGCATTCATGAGTTGCATTATAAGGTTTATTCAGCACTTTTTTCTCTTACTGAGAAAGGCACGATTAAGTACTAGAATTTTCTTTGCTGGCCTAGTTTTCTGGAATCCAAACAGGTTTTGCAATCCCCGGACCAGATCCTCTCTATATAAAAATTGGTGGGGGATGGGGGGAATCTCTTTTTGTAATAGACAGATCTTAATACTTTGTAAAAAATAAGCTCATCACAAACCCAGTGAACCCAGCAAGGCTACTGTGCTTCTTCTGCGTGGTGGTAACAGCTTTGTTCAGCAATGCAAGGTGCAGGCAGAGCCTTCCATGGTGTTAATCACTAGGTCCATTCATTGAGAGAGCTTGAAAGGTGATTATTCCACTCTCATTTCTAATGAAGGCGGGAAGCCTAGGAATGCAGGAGACAGGGTGGAGATGAGAAGACGTGTCACAACCTGGTGGCCAATTAAGCACAGAAGGAGCAGGGAAGAGGGGAGAGCAGGATGGAAAGGTGGGAAAGGTGGGTTTCCATGAAGATAGGGAGTTCTGTTTCAGCCCCAAGAATGAGCAGATACATCCTTGGACCCCCGGCCTGTGAGGCTGGTCAAGTTGAACAAAAGCTCAGGAGCTCTGCTTAGTCAGGCGTGCAAAGATCACAGATAGGGTAAGCAAACGAACAAAAATTCAAACTCGGAATTCAAACCCAGCCTCTATGTATTCCCCAGGACCACACTGTCTGCTAAGTACAGAGAAAGTCACATGCTGGTTCTACAGCAGAGAAAGCAAAGAGGAGGCACTTTCTGTGGTCGTCTCCACCACAGGGCCCTCTCTCTCGTGATCCGGCGATATTCACTGAGTCAAAGCCGAGGAAGAGAGGGAAAGACTTACCTTTGTAAGCCCAACAGTGTGACACTTCATTACTTGACAGAACTAATCCTCTGTCCTGATGACAAAAATTCACCTACATGGATACATGCAAGCTAATATTTGTTGTAATGCCTCCCAGTTTCTCTGGACAATTCCTTCATTTCCTGGACATCTCTGAAATGCTAAGTTTTGGCAACCAATCTCTGAATTAACCTCTGAAAAATCTCAGCCAGCCAAGATGCCCCTCTTGAGAAGACTGAAGAACATGGTGGGTTTCAGGCTGAGCTGGAAGAGGTTTACCTCCCGAGACAGGTTCCCCACACTGGTGTTTAAGGCATGGGGCGGACCAACCCCAGGAAGACTCAGATATCACACCACCCACCTTCAACTCAGTCACATCTATCTGCATTTTCTGAAAACAAAAGGCAGCCTCCCCAAAAAGCACCGAGACCCTTGTGTAGGGAATCTGAGCAGACACCAACTTCCCAGGGCTTCCTCTTATCAAGGAGAACTTGGCTGCTCTTTTTAATGGTAATATCTTCTTCTTTCTTCTTGCTGCACCAGGCTCAATCTGGAGAACTTTCCTCGGAAAGAAAAATCATTACTGGCCTGCCTTCCCAATTTCAGACTTGCCAGTCTACAATTGCATAAACCAATTCCTTAAAATACATCTCACTATATCTATCATCCATCTGAATCAGTATACATGTATATGTATATACACATATGCACATAGTTATAAATATAGATCAATATAATGAGATGTATTTTTAAGAAATTGGTTTATCTGTCTGTATTTACACACATATACACCCATACATAGATACCTCATTTTATCTATCTCTACATCTATATACATATAAACACATGTGTGTGTACATTTATGTGTGGACATAGAGATGGGTGTAATAAGATTTATTTTAAGGAATTGGAAATAGAGATATCTATATATATCTGTACACACACATATATATGGAGAGAGACAGAGAGAGAGGGAGAGAGATCTGTCTACATCCATCCTATTGGATCTTTCTGGAGCACCCTGACTGACACTCCTGCATTGATGAGTCATTGGTTGCAGGATGTCAAGGAGGCATGAGCTTGAGCAGGGCTGTTATCATCAGCAGGCATGTCCCAAAGAGGGCTGACAACTGAGGCATCTTCCAGCCATACTTCCAGCCTCTGAAGGAATAAGTCCTTCCCTCCCGAAGGGAACCCAGACAGCATGTCACAGAGCACACGCCAACTGGGCAAGTTGAATGTGCACAGAGTAAATTACCAGAACTGCCAATAGAACCCAGAATTATAAAATCACACAATTCAGAAATTATGTGATATAATTAACATTTACAATCTGTGGACTTAAAGTCGATTGTGTGGGAAAGAACTGAGAGATCGTTAATAAGCACAAAGCAATCCAGCAGAAATTGACAGCATTAGGTGCTCAGGTTGTGTGGAGTTGGGTCTCAGCAGACCAGAGGCACTGGGCTCCCCAGATGGAGTAAAGGAGAGCCCTGATCTTGGGCCAGCCATGACCTCTACACATAGCAAGGACTGTAAGCCTGACCTTGCTCTAGCACAGGAAGGAGGAGAGCCTCCCTCTAAAAACCACCCATTTTCTCCCAGAACCCCAAGACTCCAGTCCCTGCCAGGATGCAGAGGTGATTTCCAACCATATGATGCATGAGCCACCTGCATCAGAATCGCTGAGGAATTCCTGAGCCCCGTGCCCCATTCCCAGAGTCAGCAGCCAGATTATGTGACTGGCTCAGTGATCCCTGCAGAAAGGGTCACAGGCATGGAGGCGCAGGCAGCAGGATATAGCCATGGAGGCTAGCAGTGATCATCCACGTGGCCCTGAACAAGTCCACCTTCTCAGAGTCTTAGTTTCCTAATCCAGAAAACAGGGAATAATATCATGAAAGAAACACCAGGCACAGCACTGATACACTGCAAAGGCCACATAAGTAACTGAGAGCAAAGTGGGAGGTTTCCTGCTGTCGGCTGATGGTCAGAACAGAGCACAGAGCATGGCAGGGGTGCACGCTCTCTAATAAAGAAGCCCACACAACCATGCACAGCTCTCTAAGAAGTGACCTATACAACAGCAGCAAGTCCCTGCCCCTCTGCCTTCCCAACCTCAAGTGGGCACATGTCAGAAACTGGTCAATGCTGAGTATCCAGCTCCCGGGATCGCAGACAGGAGCAGGGTGGATGTGTAGGGTTTGCTGGTTTCTGCATGGTATAAATCCTCCTGCAATTTTAATCAATCAAAGGAGGAGTTGGAAGATATCTGCACGATTAGCTCTTATGTACCGACACTGATAGAAGAGACCAGACACCTGGCATTCCTTCAGAGAGAGTTCAAAGGTTTTGCAACACCTCTCTCTACCCCAGGGAAAGAAAGGAAAGGGGAAGTAGGCAGGGAAATATCACATACATGTGCAGATGCACCAACGTCAAGGCCAGTGAGGGAAGCTTCAAAGAAACCACTTCAGCTGCCTCCAAGGTGTCCCCTAGGGTTCTGAGCTACCAGGGCACAAGGGCTAGTGACTGCCTTCCAGGTAGAGAAGTTTAAAGACAGGTAAGGAGAGGCCACTGGGGGAGCACACTCAGCTTCTTTCCATGGTGAGGTGAGAGGGCCTGGGCATGTCCTTGTACCCAGGAACACATGGCACGTGGCTGGGCTTGCAGGGGTGAGTCAGCCATGAGAGAAAGAGGATGGGTGAAGCTAGGGGAAGGATGCCATAAGTAGACACACACAAGGATGTCACCCTTCCATGGAGAACTGTGGAGCAATGTCCCTGCAAGAGCCCTTTGGCACCCTCCCATGCATTCCACAAAGAAGGGGCAGCTTTTAGACCTTAGCTTCACAGAGGGGAATCTGACACCTAATCATCATGCACAATCAAGTAACTCTGTTACTAGCCCTTGCTGCCCTGTCTTCCTGCTCCAACCCTGGAGAACCAGAGGCAGAGGTGAGTGGTAAGGAGAGCAGCGGGCATGCAAGCCTCCGAGGCTGGGAGCCAGCCATGGTCCAGAGACGTTTCCAACGGCGACACTGGCTCTGGTTGCAGAGTCTTGAAACAGGGTGAAAAATGGGCTTTTAAAAACTCTACTTCTCTGGACCTCTCAATACTTCGAAATGAGACTGTTCATTGTACCTGGAAGTGATGGGGAAAGTCTGGTGCCCGAGAAGCCTTGGAACAGGGGCAGGAAGGAGCTATCAGACATGAGTTTGAAGGAAGTAAAGCTGCGCCTACATCATACCTTACTGAGTCCAGCTCATTCAGAAAACAAAGAAGCCCAGTTTCTCACATGCCTGGTGGATGGCCCCGCCAGAAAAGCCTGTGCAAAGCCACACGCAAGTAGGACAGTGTCAAGCCATTCAGGCCAAGAGTTAGCAGTAGCCCACCAGGTCTCTGAAAGAGCCGGAAAATAAGAGGAGACCAAAGAAGTGAGCTGTGGGGCCTGAGGTCGGCGACAGGGCCAAGGAGGCTACAAGAACCAGCGTATCAGACAGAGGAACACCAAGAAGCAGAAGGATCTGGAGAAACAGGGAAGCCCAAATCTACCCACAGCCCCTGACCCACCCCACCCCAGCTCTGGCTCCTCCGGGGTTGGCAAAGGTAATAAGTGAAAACACCCTGGTTTGAGAACGGCTGGGCATCAAGGAAGTCTTGACAACCTCAAAAGCAGAAGTATTTGCCTGTAGGCCAGTGGCTGGAAGAAATGTCCAATTCTACATAGATTTCCATCGCTGGGTTCCCATTTTCCTTCAGGGTGGGATGGGTAAGACAGAAAATGTCCCCTAAAGGACAGGACTCAGGACAGCTCCAGCCCACTGTCTCAGGGTCCCTGCTTGCTCCACAGGAGAAAAACGCCCCCAGAGTGCGATGAAGGGGCCCAGAGGAGACAGTGAAATGACCCCACCCCATGTGATGACTCCCTTCCTGGCAGAACCCTAGACTCCAATATCACATGGACCTCATCAATAGCATGGGCCACGCCTTCTTGCTCTTAAGATGGATAAAGGGCAGGGACAAGGGGCTCCATTTTCTTTGACCAGTAGTTGCAAAAATAAGAAATCTTAATAAGCATGGAATCACAGAACCTGTTAAATGTAGAATTAAACAATTCAGGCACATTTCTGGCTTATATATGCCAAGAGGTTTTTGCCTGTATTCTTTTTGTTTGTTTGTATTCTTTATGTTTTAATTTTTTTTGTTTGGACAACCAATAACAACATATTCACAGCATCTTCTGTAAGAGCCACAGAGACATCACTTGAGACTTCAGACAATTTCTAAACTCTGCTATCACCCCTTAAAAAGACAGGGCTGGGATTTCAACCTATTCATGCATCTAACTCCACCTGGAAATCTTTGGCTCCAAGAGTCTAATGGTGATGGTTGCCACTGTAAGATTTTCTTTCTCTCTGGATATTGCAATCAGGTTTACAAGGAAGAAACACAAATCAGAGTTATCACCTCTACCAGTGGACACAGAGTTCACCAGCTTTTATTGCTGGGACTGACAAATGCCAAGGGGATCGCTGGATTCCAGGACTGAGAGGATGGAACAAGTCAATAGGACGCCTTCCCCAACAACTCAGATGACAAGACTCCAAAACACTGCAACCAGATCAGGCAGGAATCCAATCTAATGTTTCAATAACACCAGTGATGGGACTCCCCATGGAATCCCAACTGAAGGCTCAATTGTACACTGTGGGCCCAAAATAGCTACAAAGTTTTGCAAAACCTAAAGAAAAGGCAGATCTCTTTGGTGGCAAAGGCAATGTAGTGAGTAAACTTTGAAGCAATCTAACCCCATATTATTGTCATAAATACGCTCAATAGGAAAAGTAATCATATAGAGAAATAAATAAATGAATAAATATTTATTTTGAGGTTTCACTGCCAAAGCCTTGCCAGAGAAATCAGGATAGATACAAGGTAAAGATTGGAATCACAATCAAATATTGTTCCCAAATAAGGAGAAATTTTCCCAGGTAAATTCTCATGTTACTTGACTCCCCAGGTTTCTCATTCCTTTGACAGGCACCCATCAGCGTTTCACTCTAAGCGCTCATCCTCCTATTTCCATATGTCATATCAGTCACTACCTTGATTTAAGTAGACAGGATAACAGTTTTCTCCTTGATAGTAACTTTCAAATATTAACAGTTTTCTCCTAGAAGCAACTTCAAAGAAATTTATTGACATTGAAAAATTTTAAATGAGGTGGAGTCAAAGCTTAAGAAGCACTTTTTTTTTAAAGGAGCATATTTTACTTTATTTTTATTTTTATTTTTATTTTGAGATGGTGTCTCCCTCTGTTGCCCAGACCGAAGTGCAGTAGCCTGATCTCATCTCACTGCAACCTCTACCTCCCAGATTCAAGCGACCCTTAAAGAAGCATATTTTATAAAGAACATTTCTGAGTCACTTCTGTTGTCTTCCTGAGTGCTTTTTACCTGCTCTTTGCATGTGGCATAAACTCCTACTTCTCTAATGCATCTCAGTTTTTAATTTTTGGCTCTTTCACTGAAAACATAGGAACTTTCAAAATAAAGAAACCAAAACAGTCGTACAAATATCAGATATTCAAAAATCAAGTGACTTGATAAATGCTGACTTTAATAAGGCAAAGAATAAGGAAGGGAAATGCAGCAACTGATGTATTTACAGTAATTAGTCCTACCTCATCATTAAAAATGCTGCTCCATTTTGTAAATAGCAGCAGAGAGCAACCACACTGGAGAAGTCATGCTTAATAACACATCCATTTGTTGGCTTCGTGATTTTTTTTTTTTTTCCTCTCAAGCCATTTTGAAGAAAATCTTTGAACATCTCTCAGGGGCATGATGCTTCACATTAAACTCCTTTAAGCAGCTAGAAGTTTCCTGAAGAAAACATATGAACCTTTCACTCCTAGAACTCCAAGAGCTGGTGGAGTCCTCAAAAAAAAAAAAAAAAAAAACGACAATTCCAGTGGGTATGAATTTCCTCCTTAGAAGTGAAGGGCAAACCACATCGAAAAAGTTATTGAAGAGCTTCCTGCCTCAACTCAGAAAGTTAACCTAGCCAGGGTCCAGGCAAGAACAAAATCTGCCAGAAAGGCAGCGTGAGCTCAGACAGATTTCAAGTAGGAGCACAGGCAAGGTAATGTTCAACCCCCAGGTACTGTGAATACTCAACAACACCTAAAGACATGTCTGCCACGTGAAGAGATCCAAAACACATCTCACATCCAGAGCAAGCCCTTTGTCAACGAAAATGTGAACAGCAAAGACGTTAAGGCCTCTAGCAATGGACATAGTTGAATATCTTTTAGGACTTTCAGATAAAATCCTATTAAAACAGATTTTTTATTGCATTTTAGGTTTTGGGGTACATGTGAAGAACATGCAAGGTTGTTGCATAGGTACACACATGGCAGTGTGACTGGCTGCCTTCCTCCCTATCACCTGTATCTGGCATTTCTCCCCATGCTATCTCTCCCCAACTCGCCACCCCCCACTGTCCCTCCCCTATTTCCCCCCGACAGACCCCAGTGTGTGGTGCTCCCCTCCCTGTGTCCATGTGTTCTCATTGTTCAACATCTGCCTATGAGTAAGAATATGCGGTGTTTGATTTTCTGTTCTTCTGTTAGTTTGCTGAGAATGATGGTTTCCAGGTTCATCCATGTCCCTACAAAGGACACAAACTCATCATTTTTGATGGCTGCATAATATTCCATGGTGCATATATGCCACATTTAAAAGCCTCTGGCCATTCTTTGGAGTTCCTTACTCTGGGGTTGCATGGAGTTCCACTTGTGAAAAGTGGTGAATTCGGGGCCCATCACTGAAAATGCCAGCCTTCCCACCAAATTAATCAGCTATTTTGCAAGCAAAGTCACAAACAACATTCCCCTTAAGTAAGTTTCTTGAGATATTGCCCAGGCCAGGGAATCCCGGACTTTGTTCTTGGATCAAGGAAGGCCCCCGATAAGGTTTTCAATCATACTTAGGAAAACAGGAGGAAAGTGGAAGAACAGTGCTCTTAGGCTAAATTAACATAAGTGAAGTCACATTCTTTTGAGACTATGTCCTTTAGATTTTTGGAGGTGGAGGTTAAAGTGTCCTTTATTTGCTGAAATGCTGATGAAATTAGAGGATGGGGGTTTCACCCTTTGTTAATGCCTTCACATAACAAAATTAACTGGCAATCTTGATTTCCTCCTTTTAAAAAATTTACCAGTTTTATGTCTTAATAGCAAGTCTCCATTCTGAAATGTCTACAAAATTAGGAGAATTGTATTATATACATGGAAACATTTATTATGGAATAAAGAGGAGAAAATGCAAAATATTATATACAGTATGATTACAATAAGAAAAAATAATACACAAATGTAAAATGAAGATAGTAACACAAGGGGGGTGTAAAGGGGCGATTTTGGGTTTTTAAATAATTGTTTAATGTTCTTGAAGCCTTTTTTTAATTAAAAGAAATTTCATGTAAATGTTATAATAAATAGATGTTTTAAATTACCAACCAAAGCATAAACATTTATCGCTGCAGACATTAGAGTATGTGTTTCCAAAAATATTCAAATAAATATTAGCTCTTTATTACTAATATAAAGCATACATTACTAGTATTGTTAATTGTGTCCTGTCTGAGTGCAACTGGTATATCCGCATTAGGTCCTGAGGAATCGTCTCAGCCTTGCTCAAGGACCTTTGTCTGATAACCTCAGCCTGAAGAGAAGCAACTTAAAAATCTGCATGCAATTTCTGTTAGCCTCACGCCACTGCAAGATCTATAAGCCATTTGCCCTTGTTGGGAGTGTGAAATGTTAATTAGAAAGTGTACTTAATATGGGGCCGTATTATTTCTTTTCTCGCTTGCTTCTTTCTAACTGAAGATTCTCCTCTGGTTCCCCTTAAAACAATCTTCAGTGTTTCCTAGATGAAATCTTTTTCTCCATCTGTCCTCTTTTCCAACTTCCACACAGTTGTAGGCTCACTCTCTTGCTGAATTTTCAGTTTTTCCCACCAAAATACTATTTTTATTTTCTCCTTCCCCACTTCTATCCACTTTTTAATGCTTTCAATACCAATAATACAAAATTATAAAAAAATCTGATCTTGGAGTGGCACAGTAACCGTTGTCATGGGGTCACAAAAACCAGTTTTTTAAAAAATGGTTTCCCTCGCTAATGTCCATGCTGTCCCTGGACTTCACTAGAAGTACAATAAATATTCTTCATAAAGAACAGTCTGAAATCACCACATGGTAGACTCGCCTGAGAGAATCAGGCCTTATTCTAATTTCAAGTACATTGAAATGCTAGAGAAAATCTAACCACCAACATCTCCCCTACCCCTAAAAAAGAATTTACACATATTATATACATGACCAAGAGCAAAAGAAAGAAAACAGAAATCCCCAAGGTCCAGAGTCAAAGAAAGAAATTCAGCTAGCAAGTGCTAGCTGAATCCACAGGAACCCACAGGGATTTGGGTCACAAGTGTAAGTCCTAAGGACTGTGGGTGGGGTTCCAAGGCTCAAGCAGGGACAAAGGACACTGCTTATGGCCCAAGAGAAGCAGGAGAACAAAGATTGAAGCCCTTTCTAGCAAGTCACTGTGTGCCTAAGGCCATGTGTGCAGCAAAAACAGTCACCTGTGAGAAATAAAAACCACATTTCTATTACTTGTATAGTGTGCTGCAGCCCAGATAGATGGATAGGTGATAGAAAGATAGATAATGGATAGGTGATAGAAAGATAGATAATTGATAGACATATAAGTAAGTAGATAGATGACTGATAGAAGTAGGTAGGTAGGTAGGTAGATACATAGATGACTGACAGGTAGGTCATTAAATAGATGATAGATAAATGATAGAAAGAGGTAGATGATAGATAGATAGATAGATTTTTGATAGAAGATAGGTAGGTAGATACACAGATAGACTGATAAAAGACAGGAAAGTAGGTAGGTAAGTAGACAGATGACTGATAGAAGATAGGTAGGTAGATGATAGGATAGATAATTGATAGAAGATAGGTAGATAGGTAGATAGAGGATTAGATATATAGATAGATGATAGATAGATAGATAGATAGATAGATAGATAAACTGATTCATGACCATCAATCAATACCCCTAGGGCTCTGGTAGATGCAAAAATAAAACTAATCTATAGAGACACTTTCATTTCTTAGAGAGAATTCACAAAGAAAAAATAATCCCTACTGAAGATAAGCTCACGAGAAATATTATAAAGTACGTGAAGAAAAAAAACAAAATAAGCAGATTTTAGTAGCTGTAATAGATACAAAAAGATTTAGTATTAGTACCCCTAACAGCATGCATAAAAGATCAACCAAAAGCATCTATAAAGTTAACTTAAAATGACTTTTTTGAAAAAAAATTTAAACCATAATAAAAAGCAGCAGAGTGTAAATCAATAACAGGCAGAGCTGAAATAACTGAAGATAAATTCCAGTAATAAAAATTTAACAGACTATCTTAAAATCAGTTATTCAAAAATGATTAAAAAAATTTGTGAACTACCTAGAAAGAAGGAAAAATACAGATGTTAAGGAATGTGGAGGCTAGCCTGAGATGTCCAAGTGAACAGTGAAAATAAGAGATAAAAATTATTCAGAAGACATATGTGGAGATAAATAATAACCAGATTTTGGAGAAAGAAATGAGACTTCAGAATTTAAAACCTGAGCAAAATAAACATAATTAAGTCCACATCTAGTCATATCATGATAAAACATCAAAGACAAAGAAAAAGTATTAAAAGTGACCAGAGAATAGAATAAAAATTATCTGCAAAGGAAACGACTTGATGGATACAAGATTTCGCATCAGCAACAATAGATGCCACAAGGGAATAAAACAATGCCTTCAAAGTGCTGCTGGAAAATAACTGGCAACCTAAAATTCTATGCCAGGGAAAACTACCATTCAAGAGTGAGTGTAAATTGAACAAATGTTGTAGGAAAGACTGAAAGATTTTACTATTTACAGACATTTAATTAAAGAACTATCAGAGTATATCTTCAATTAGAAAAAAATTAAACCCAGAAAGAAAAAAAAAATGCAATTCAAAATACAAAGGTAAACAAAGACAATTAGAAGTTGATATATGTGCATGTTAAATTCAATTTTTAAAACAAAATTATGAGTTGATAAATCAATATAAGCATTGATACAACTAAAAAGATAATAGTGATGATTAGCTTTAGAAAGATTTTTAAACAAAGTAGAACTACAGAGCTAGGTAAAAGTAACTTGAGAGCTAGGAGGAGAGGAGCAGAGTCAGAGGGGCCTTGGATCGTTTAGAAAGTGAATATAAGCAATGCTTGATGTCAGACTTTGCTAGGTGAAGAATAATTAGACAATCATAAGAAGAGTCTAATAAGACTAAAATTAGAGTGTATAAACATTCCCAAAACAGTAGATGCAGATAGGAGGTATAAATAAATTTGATAAAATCAGGAAAAATGAAAGTCACAAAACAAGTTCATAGTAATAACTACAAATATATTTTGTATGTATTGTAATTTACATAATATTTAAATGAATATCACTTGTCAAAACATAAATATTCTCAGTCTGGGTGATTTTTTAAAATCCAGTTACACTCTGTTTATGAGAGATGTATCTAAACCATAAATAAACAGAAAAGTTAACATATATTTACTGAAAAAAAATATACCTGATATACCAAAAAAGGAAGTTCAGCTATTCACAAAAAGAAAGCTGGGATAGCAACTTTACTATCAGGACAAGGGAGATTTTAGAACAAAATTATTTATTAGGGATAAAGATGAGCAATGCTTAGTAATAAGAAGCAATAATTTATCAAGAAGATATAAAACTTGAGAAGCTGTCTGCACCAAACAGCAGAGCCTCAAAATACATAAGCAAAAATCAACAAAAATATAAACAGAAATAGAAAATCCTTCATTAGAGAGATATTGTTGCTTTCTCCAAAACAGCTAGATTAAGTAGACAAGCAATTAGTACAATGATTCTCAGAGGATGCTTTGTAAGTCTTCACCTGTTGCCTGACATTTAGTGGTCAGGACCTAAAGCCAAGAGGAGTTTGGAGGAGTCTGGGACCCCACATTCTGAAGACAGATATGTATGAATCACTGGGGGGCTCAGGTTTATAAAGAGGTGGCTGAAGTGGCCCTAGCCAGTTTTTATTAAGAGGCCAGGGACTGCCTTAGTCCATTTCTGCTGCTATAGCAAAATAGACTGGGTAATTTATAAACAACAGAAATTTATTTCCCACAATTCCAGAGACTGGGGAGTCCAAGATCAAGGTGCCAGCAGTTTCAGTGTCTGGTGAGGGCCCATTCCTTATAGATGGACCATTCTGGTCCTCACAGGGGAGAAGGGAAAAAAAAAAAAAAAAGAGGCCGAACTTGCTCTCTCAATCTCTTTATTAAGGGCACTAATTCTATTTATGAGGGTGGCGCCCTCATGGCCTAATCACCTCCCAAAGACCCCACCTCTTATTAGCATCACCTTGGGGGGTAAGCTGCAGCATATGAATTTTGGAAGGACACATATATTCAAACAGCAGGGACACTCAAGGGTGTGTTTCCTGTGGATAGGATGTGAGAAGCAATGAGGCTCAAACCAAGTGTCTTCCTGATATGAGATGAGCTTGGGAATCAGCAAAGGATTCCTGCCAAGCAGGAGCCACTAGGGCAAGCTGAAGAGCCCAGAGTGTCTCCCACTCCAGGGAAACCCACAGGATCCCCTGATCCACTCACATATGGACTACCACCCAGTGGGCCTTGGAAGGACAGTGTCAGACACAGACAGAAACAGCCAAGCTTCTACCATAGGAGCAGTCAGACAATTTCTTTCATACTCTCTGCATCCCACATACAGGGATGCCAGAACCAGTGGGGTGGGAGCAAAGGGATGGGCACAAATAATGGAACCGACCTCACCCTCCAGATTCCCATGGCCCATTCCCCACACCTTGGGAGGCAGTTTAGGGAGGAAGAAGGGTAGAATCATGTAAGATATTTTATGGGTTTTTTTAACTGTACATATTTATTGAAAGTATACAGCATAATGTTTTGAAACACTTAACTGGATATACATAGACGCAGCACAATAATTACTCCATAGTGATACTACAGTCAAGTAGATTAACATACCCATCATCTCACATTGTCAATGTCTTTGTTGGGGATGGGGGAACGGTAAGTGAACCTAAAATCAATGTAAGAGTTTTTTATTAGACCAGATCAAACTTTTAAGTGATTAAAGGAGACTGGAAAGCTCTTGAATCTACTCCAGATAGTAATAAGGGATGTAAAAGAGAGATTTGTCTAAACGTGAATGAAGCCAAAGGGGAAGAAATCTTGTTGAATGCACCACTTACACAAAGATCTGAAAACACAATGATCCAGCTAGATCTAGCAGGCATTAAGAGAACCCTGAACCAAACCAAAAATATATGCTTTTTTCATGCCCATGTGGAAGACTTCTAAAAACTACATAGTAAATCCTGAAGAAAGTATCCACAGATTTCAAGGAACGAAGATCCACGCAACACACTCCCTCACCACAGTAAAACAACATTGGAAAAAACAGACATCTCAAAAAAAAAAAAAAAAAAAAAAAAAAAAAAAAAAAAAAAAAAAAAAGATTTATACTTAAAAAAATAAAAATTAGACAAAGAAAATTATGAAATAATTAGAACTAAATCACCACAAAAATTAGAACTAAACCACCACAAAAAATCAGTATGTGAACTCCATCTTCTTGTATTCATATGGATAAATCTTAACAACATAAACTTGAATGAAAAAGCCACTTGCAGGAGAAATAGGAACACTTTTACACTGTTGGTGGGAATGTCAATTAGTCCAACTATTGTGGAAGACAGTGTGGCGATTCCTCAAGGACCTAGAAATAGAAATACCATTTGATCCAGCAATCCCATTACTGGGTATATACCCAAAGAATTATAAATTGTTCTATTATAAAGACACATGCACACGCATGTTCATTGCAGCACTGTTTACAATAGCGAAGACCTGGAGCCAACCCAAATGTCCATCATCGATAGACTGGATAAAGAAAATGTGGCACATATACACCAAGGAATACTACACAGCCATAAAAAAACGATGAGTTCATGTCCTTCATAGGGACATGGATGAATCTGGAAACCATCATTCTCAGCAAACTGACACAAGAAAAGAAAACCAAACACCATATGTTCTCACTCATAGGCAGGTGTTGAACAATTAGAACACGTGGACACAAGGAGGGGAGGATCACACACTGTGGTCAGTTGGCAAGGGGCTAGGGGAGGGATAGCAGGGGTGAGGAGGGTGGAGAGGGATAATGAGGAGAGAAATACCAGACATAGGTGATGGGGGGATGAAGGCAGCAAACCACATTGCCATGTTTGTACCTATGCAACAGTCCTGCATGATCTGCACATGTACCCCAGAACGTAAAGCACAAAAAAAAAGAAAAGAAAAAGCCACTTGCAGAAGGATATGTATAGAATAACACCATATGTGCAAAATTATAAACACATTTATAGAATACACGTGTATGCAGGTGCACATTCGTATGTGTGAAATTTGTGATGTATACAGGTGAAGAGAAAGCAGAGTCACGTGAACAGGAAGAAAATATACCCATTTCTGAATACTGAATGGAAGAGGAAGAGGCTGGGCAAGGAAGGGATGCAAATGAATCATCCACTCTGCTTGTAAGTTGTGTTTCTTTGAAAAGACTCAGAAGGCAATACAACCAAGTATTAGCCTATGTTGAATTTGGTCAAATGATTTTTTTATTGTTGTGTTATTGTGACTGGAATTTTGTATATTTCAAATAAATAGAATTAAAGGAGAGAAGTCACTCAACTGCTCCAAGCCCTTTCTAACACAGCTTCTGCTCCTCTGAGCACCAGCTCAGGCTGGTGCCTTTAGTGTGGTGAGAGATAAAAGGCCGTAAGGGAAGAATGGAGGGAGATTCACGTTCACAGGTCATTTGCAATTTAACACAGCAACGTTGCCATCACTATTGAAACACACAGCAAGAAAGGGATGGCACTTAATATGCACCTAGGTTTCTCCCACTGGCCTCGTGCAAAGTAAAGCTTCCCAGAAAATACTAAGAACTAAAATGTTTTCCTAAAATGATGCTAGATTCCTAAAAATAATACCCAAGCTCAAGCCAGAAGGGGTTCAAGGGCGGTAGATGAAACACATCTTCAATGTTACTGTCAGTTCACTGCCACCCAGGTGTCTATGCAAATGGCAACATTCACTACCCAAGAAACCCTCTTCCACAGATCAACTGTGCCCATATCCATCCACTTCTCTGCCTTCAGCTTTTTCATTCATAAGCCTAATATTAGGGTGTGTGTGTGTGTGTGTGTGCGTGTGTGTGTGTATGTATGTGTGTATGTGTGTGTGTGCACGCGTGTGTGTGTGTGTTTGGCAAGAGGGGCTTGGATTCCTCAAAACCTCAATGAAAACTCAGTGTAGACTGAAGCAGGGGAAACTGACTTGCAATTGAACCAGTGCTTAAGGACAATGAACGTTTGATCTGAGCAATCGTCCTGTGCTGTGGTGTGAGAAAGGAAACCTAAGGAATAATATCCCTCCTTCCTGTGACCACACGGGCTGGACCATGCATCTTGGTCATCTCTAACGCAATGCAACACCAACCCACGCTGTGTTTCTCCCTGTCCTTGGCAAGCTCCTACACACAATGTAAGGAAACGTTTCACCACACTGGCCAAGGACAACAAGAGTAGGCTTGAAGGGAGATTGAAACAGAGGAAGAAAGTGTTTCACAAAGAGGAGAAATGAAGTTTTAAATTAAAAGAGTCATCAATACTTCCTATGTGCTCCCACCATGACTGCCTGGGAGAGAAGCAGTCCCTGCTACCCACAAACCAGCAGGACTGGCAGAAGGTAGAACACAGAGGTCAAATCCCTTCCAGGGGCTCAGACCCAACGCATGGGCTTTACCCTTGACTCATGTGTTCTCATGCCATGCATCCCTATGCAAAATAACGTGCATGCTCCCATCAC
The DNA here is from genome assembly GCF_001604975.1 of Cebus imitator. Lineage (NCBI taxonomy): Eukaryota > Metazoa > Chordata > Mammalia > Primates > Cebidae > Cebus > Cebus imitator. Next base: position 8,537,304 of record NW_016107356.1, read on the forward strand.
CACCCCCCTCCCCACCTCCACTGTAACGTCCCTGGTCCAGGCCCCTGTCACTCCTCAACTGGATTACTATATTGGCTTCCCTTGTTCCCTGCTTCAAGCCTTGAAACTACTGTCCACAAGGCAACCAGCAAGATCTCATGAAAACATCCATCAGATCACATCACTCCTGCTGCCCAGAACCCACCAATGCTGGACTTCCCATCACACGGACCCACAGCCCTCAAGGGGCCTGGCAGCACCCCTTCATCACATGGCGCCTCTTTCTCTGACCTCATCTCCACTCCTCCCCTCACTCCGTCCAGCTGCCCTGGCCTCCCTGCCACTTCTGAAGTTCAGAAGGCACTGGCAAGGCACTGGCTGTTCCATGTGTCTGGAATGTTCTTCCCCAGATAGCTCCCGGCTCCCCCTTCACCTCCCGCAGGCCCTCATTCCAATGCTGGTCTTTCCGTGACTGTCACGCTGTAAAATCCGAACCCCCAACACTCTCCATTCCCTGCCTCTGCCTGATTTTTCTCTCCTTAGCATTTATTTCCCTGCCGGAGGACAGGAATGCTTGTCTGTTTGGCTCCCTGTGGCATTCTCGGCACCCAGGATAGGGCTGGGCACAGAGAAGGCAGGATATAGGTGTTTGTTAATGGAATTATAAAGGTCAGTGGCAAAAGAGAAGGGAGGTGAAGGCAGACATTTGTCTTCTGGTTTATAAACTTAGTGCTGAGCAGGAGGGAAAAAAGTGGGGAGTTCATGGGAAGCTCCTTTCCTGAATCAACATGGTGATCTAAAATAAACTAAATTTAGTTGGAGACCTTTTAAATCATTTTTCTTCAGTCAGTTATATGTGCTCTAGCTCATAAATAGGAGGAAGAATGTGGGTGACATTCCCAAGACTACAGTAAATGTTGGCCAAGTGGAAAACACACAGAATGTCCTGAAGATCCAGGAACATCCCGAACGTGACGTGTTCCAGTTTACAAAAGAGGGGTCAGAAAATATTTATAAACCTTTGCCATTCCATTTACATGGACCCTAACATTTTTCTCAAAAATAGCTTTCTAAAATTATGACTGGTTTACATAAATTTTTCCTTTCTTCTTTTTTCTCCTTTTTCTTTATTTTAGAAATAAAATAACAGGAGTAGCTTTTTGATTAAAGCATATTGATAAAATGTTGAGATTTTATTTGATTTTAAAACATGTTCCAGTTTCCATTATTATACTGGCTTCTGTATGCCATGTTTAGTTTTTGAAAGGCTAAAATTATGTGTGATGAACAAATTTATTTTATATCAAGAGTATCTGTATATATTTAATCCTATACATGTCTTGAAAGGCACCCCCTTACCTTTCTCTATCGTGTATTTTATCTGAAGAATTATATGTCTTTGGCTGGGTACAATGGCTCGTGCCTGTAATCCCAGCACTTTGGGAGGCTGAAGTGGGCAGATCACAAGGTCAGGAATTTGAGACCAGCCTGGCCAATATGGTGAAACCTCGTCTCTATTAAAAATACAAAAGTTAGCCAGGCATGGTGGCAAGCGCCTATAGTCCCAGCTGTTCAGGAGGCTGAGGCAGGAGAATCACTTGAATCCAGGAGGCGGAGGCTGCAATGAGCCAAGATGGTACCATTGCACTCCAGCCTGGATGACAGAGACAGATTCCGTCTCAAAAATATATATATACATGTCTTCATAAATAGAGGAAAAAATGAAACTCAGTAACTAGGAACCATTAGAATTATTTTCTTTGACATTTCTAAACAGGAGATAATATGTGCAAACCATGTTAACGATTTGTAGAGGTATATTTCTAACAGGAAGGGCCCACTGAAATCCTAACTCATCTCAATTTGTTTGCTGATTCTTATCAGTTTAAATAAAATGTTCTCTCTTAAACTATGTTTTAAGCGCATAATTGGATCAGCATAGCGGGAATGTGTTCATCCAGGGAAATGGCGAACGGATATTGTAAACTTAGTCAAGACTGTTTAGTAAAGTCACAAGTAAGACCAAGCAGTTTCACTGCCATGAGTTTAAAAAAGAAATCACTGATCTTTAGTCAGACATAGTTTTCTGAACACAAGTTAGCACAAGCGGCTCCTTTCCAGTCTACAGTTGACATGTGTTTTCTAAGTGACTAGACTATGAAACCTCTAATACTCTCATCAGAGAGTTAATTCAGAGCTAGTCACTAAAGCAGATCACCTGACCACATTGCAACTAGGGTGAGAAGCAGTCCTTATAGAAAGCATGACATTATTTTCCTTCCCTATTTGAAGGAAGTTGTTCATTGTTTTCATGAGAACACAAGGGTCCTCCTCCAAATAGCTCTGTCCCCAAAAGGTAGACATCAGCAAATGACAGCAGGTAACACCTACTGACTGGTGCTCACTGCTTACTCTGAAGGCAAGCAGGCTTCTCCCTCAGTTTTTTTCCCCTGTTCCTCCTCTGATCCACTCCAACCAACACCAATGGCAGTGGACAGGCTGCTGCCCGGGTAAGAGTGAGGGGACAGAGGATCCTGTAGTTGTTCCATTCGTCCTCATCACGATGGGTAAAGAAAGGACTTCATGTCCACGTGCAGGTAGCTTCCAAAAGACAAGGAAATCTCCTACTTAGAAGGGGAACTCACCCACCAACCACAGGCCGGGTCTCCCTTCTTAGCCGGCCCCTGCCCAGGTCCTGCTGACCAAGCCTCCTCAGGACACAAACTGACACAAGATCAGTTCAGGACATCAGTGGCCTCATCCATTGCATCCTGCCCTTTGAGTTAAGGTCTTTCAGAAACACAGCACCATGGGCTTCTAGAGCTGCCTGGGACCCTGGAGATCACCGCCCCCCTCCACTCGTTGAACAGCTGGGGAAGCCAAGGCTCAGCAAACAGAGGGACTTTTCCCTCGGGCTTCGTAAGCCATGGAAAGGCACCAGTTAAAAGCGAAGCATTTTGACTCAGAGCCAAAGACCAGGCACCTTTCTAGCACCTTCCTCCCTCCCCATAACGTCTATGTAGGAGAAACAGTTGTTTTCACGAGCCCATAGAAGGAATATGATGTCAAAGTACGGAAGAATATTGGATAGCATTAATGTCTAGTCAATATCCATTCTCCCCTTGTTCTTACAATGAACCCCAATGTTGCTCAGGGCCACAATATCTTCAGGTACAAATGACATTCCCAGGCTTCCTTGTAAGATGTGGCCATAAGAGGGAGTTCTGGCCTAGGACATGTATGCAGACATTCTAGTCTGGGTTGCTGGGAAATCCTGCCTTAACCTGCCCTTTCTCTTAGGGACACCCTCCTACCTGTTCCTTCCTTGGGAAACATGCAGATGAAACCACCCGCAAAGGTGGCAGGCAGTGACTACAAGGGGGCTGGGTTGGGGAGGAAAGGCTTCCTTGAGCACAGGACTGGTCCACCACTGCTTGAGTCCAAACCCCTCCTTAGGTAAGACAAGCACGCATGTGGGGAGGAAGGCCCACTTATCTGATCAGTGAGTTGGGATGAAAGCACAAAACATGATCAGCGTGGCCTCAGCAGAGGTCCCTCCTTTGGGGAAATATCCTGTCCCAAGGCCAAGATATTACCCATTGGATGAGATTCCTGGACAGGCTCTCCTTCTGGGGGAAGCCCAAGATTGTCCAGCTCTACTCAGAACAAATGTAAGTGTGTATCAGAGGTGAAGTATCAACAGTCTTATGTATTTAATTATTATTAAGGCAAAGATTACATCACTGCCTGAGATACCCAAATCCCATCCCAAGCAGTTTCATAACAACCCTCTTATTAAAAGTCCAGTGCAAACTGATTCTTAGAGACATGATTATTCAGTACAACAAGAATCAGAAAGTCACCATAAAACCATGGATGTCCACTTAATTTCTCACCTTACTAAAGCAAATAAAATGCCTTTAGAATTAGAGTGGCAATACCAGTGCTGCCCTCAAAACTCACTTCTGCCTCAGCAACAGATAAAATGTCAGACAAGATGATATAAAATAAATCGAGAGATGCTGAATTACTTCACTGAAAAAAATGCTTATCTGAACAAAATGTTATGTAAACTGACTTGTCATGGAACCTAAAACTTCTTGAGTCCCATTCTCTTAGTTGAAGCCTGAAAGCCATCTCAAAAAGTGCAAACACAGGGTTTTGAAAAGGTCTTTGAGAAAAGCAGGCAGTAAAGTACAAAGGGTAGAATCACCCGCTTTAAGTTCAGAGTTGAGTCCGGTTCTGGCTCAGACGTGGATTCGTTTTGTGACCTTTTTCTAATAAGTAGACACTATCTCAGAGATAGCTGTAAACATTTTGAGATGAGGTCTGTAAAGCATCTAGTGTGTAGAAGCATAGAATGAATGATAGCTGATGATTATTAGAGTGATTATGATTTAGAGTGTCTGGCAGTGGTGTGCTGACAAAAGGGTTTTTAAAAAATTGTTTGGGGAGGAAGCCCTGGTTTGTACTGACTGCCAATTTCCATGGTGTGAATACTCCCATTATGGTCAACTTGAAGCTACCAACGGGATGTCACTGAATGCAGAGTTGAGAAGAGATGTATACAGTCAGCTCTCAAGAGCTGCCAAGAGTTAGCAACAGCTCACCTCTGGTTCTGGCACTGCAGTCACAGCTATTGATATGGTTTGCCTCTGTGTCACCACCCAAATCTCATCTCAAATTGTAATCCCCACATGTCAAGGGAGGGACCTGTAAACCCCGCGTGCCAAGGGAGGGAGGTGATTAGATCATGGGGACAATTCCCCCATGATGTTCTCATGATAGGGAGTGAGTTCTCATAAAATCAGATGATTTTATAAGTGTTTGACAGTTCCTCCTTCACACAATCTCCTCTCTTCTTCTGCCCTGTGAAGGTGCTTGCTTCCCCTTCTACCATAATTGTAAGTTTCCTGAGGCCTCCCCAGCCATACAGAACTGTGAGTCAATTAAACATCTTTCCCTTATAAATTACCCAGTCTTGGGTATTTTTTTATGGTAGCATGAGAATGGACTAATATGCCCTTCTTGCTCATTGGGAGCCCTGTGTGCATGGCAAAGCACCTAGTGAATGAATGATTTATGAATGATGGGTTATTATTAACATAGAAAGCTATTTTTGTCTCAATAATTTTACATACCTTTGAACTGAGACTCAGGAAAAAAAAAATGTTTTCATGAATATTAGCATAGATAAAAGGGATATTAGAGCATGGACTGCTGCCTACACTTGACCATGAACACACAGACAGTGCCTTCCCAACACCTAGCACTATTCCAGGTATATGATACATGGTCTGTAAATGTCTTCTGGATTGGACTGGATTGGATTGGACTGGACTGGACTGGACTGGATTGGATTGGATTGGATTAGACAAGGGCGCAAAAAGAAACTGAGCATTAAGTCTGCTCAGAAAACACTCAATCTCTAAGAGGCAGGGAAGTCCACTGTCCTCTACCTCATTTTAATCCAAAGCATTGCCTGGAGGAAACGCCCTCCAAGTCCCAGGGTGAAAACCATCTAAGATGCCCCTCCCTCCATGGGGCTTGCTCTTTATTTTAAATACAGTTCAATTTTGATTGCTGGAATTTTCTTGGAGCCAAAGGATTCCAACAATGCTGCTACTCAGAACATCAAGAAATTCCCCAGAGATTCCCAAAGTAAATAATGTGATGTGACTCTCACCTACAACAAACCTAAGCATGAAAAGATATTGAGAATTATGGCATCTCCTAAAATTACCTGCCTGAATTTCTAGCGGAGAGACCTAGGGAGTTCCATCACATGCTGCCTCTCCAAACCCAACCTCTGAATGACCTCCAGGAAGGAACAGCATAATAACACGGCTGTGTCTTGGTAAATGTCATTTATTCCCTCATGAAGTTTGACAGAGATGACATCAAGTTTCTTCCAATTCTAAGATTCAATGGTACCATAAATGTGGCTTCAATTTTTAACAATTTAATGAAAAAATTTTTCTGGAAAGAGCTGCTCATGGGGGAAACTCATCTCAGGCATGAGGCACATTTTCTTTTCCAGCCCTTCCTCCAACCATAACAGATCCAAAATGGACTTCCAGGAGGATCCTGAAATGAGCCCATGTGTTCAGCCCCTCCCTTAACCACACGGAAAGGGCAGGCAGATGACCTGCCCAGGGTTGGGAATTCTCCACACGCTAAAGTCCATGACTGACATTTAAGAGAACATTTTGTTTAGTAAATTTAAAATGTTCTTTAAAACTCTATCTGTGCTTTCATTGTCAATGGTCTTAAGGGGTGTGTTTGAAGTATAAATGAATATAGTAGGCATGCTGCTTGCTTAGCCTTCCTTCCTCACCTCTTCGTCTCGTCACATAACATGAGACAGGACAAGTCCTGAACTTATTTCTATTCCAAGTACTGACTCGAGTCACTGGAAAGGTTTCTATTTCATTTAGATGGTACAGAGGTGTCCTGCGGTTTCTGTATCATCCCCATCCATTATTGATATTTGATATGTCATGTTCAGATTTGTTATCTTTGTTTCCCAAAGGGTTTATTTAGAGTCCACTGCTGAAGAACTATACGGAATTTGTCTCCAGGCTGGAAGGTAGGGAAGGCCCTTGTTTTACTCCATCATGGCACCCACCCAGACAACAGAGGACAGAGGGAAGAGTCCTCAGGCAGGACAAGGCCAGCCTGGAGCAGCACCCGGCAGGACAAAGCCTGGAAGAATGAATGAGAGATAGACCCAAGGCCACATGTGCCGTGGGGCACCATTTACAACTCTGCCCACTTGTCAATGGAAGTGGGGAGAATAGAGCCATCCAGACCATCAGCAGTAGAATCAGAAAGTAGAAGAGTCCAGAAAAGCAAGACAAAGCCGGAATAAACTGGAAGAACCCAGCCCCAGTGAGAAGTTAGCAGCCAAGCAAGGAGCAAGACCATCCTGTTAGGAGTCACTGCGTGGTGAAAACAGCCTTGTCACAAAACAGGGCATGAGCACCCTGGAATGAACAGGTGCATTCAGCAAACATTAAAATGAAAACAGGAAGATGAGGATCATTAATTAGTAAAACAATGCACGCCCCTAAAATGACAACTGACAAAGATAAAGTGGCACAGAATGAGAATCAAAAAGTAACTTAGAGCAGATTGACTCTAACAGACCTTCCCCAGCCCCGAAAGCAAGAGGTTTCGTTAATGACATTTTAAGACACCATAACTATAAGGTCCCTAAGTGGACAAGAGCAGACAAGCTCTCTCATTTGGAGGGGGGAAAAAAAAAACTTTAAAATAGAAATTAACAAAAGGGCTAATACTAACTCCTTGAGAATAGGATTCTTCTAGAGAAAGGCAATGGTTCGTAGGTAATGCAGCCATTCTGTCAATGGCACCAGCAAAAGCACTGTCTACAACACGTTGATATTCAGGACTTCTCAGCATCACCCTCTGTGAGGCAGGAGACAGAGTGAGCAGAGGTTAGTCGCATCCAGGTGAGTTCTAGTTCCCCTCTACCACTCACTAGCAGCTCAAGTCACGACTCAGTGCCTCAGTTTCATCGACTATCCAATGAGAATAAAATCAGACTTACCCCAGGGCTGCTGGGAAAACAAAGTGTTAAAGGGTGGAACCCAGTTCTGAAAATTTAGCAAGTGCTCAATAAATCCAATTTAGTCCCTAGAGAAGAACCCAAAGCATTAAGTATTTGCAGTTCAACCAGGGTCATGCCAAGCAGGGTTCAGTAGGAAGACCACTGGGTCTGTCAGATCCTTCACATAAGGCCAAATTCAGTCACTGTGACCTACCACCAACCATTTTCCTGACTTCTTCAAGATGGCATCAATAACAGACTCTACCTGTAGACAGAGTTCCTTCCCCGGGCTCCACCCAGTCCAGATAAGAAGCTGAATGTACTTCAGGGCTTCAGCTTCATAAGTCGATGGGATCTAGAATTACAGCCTACATGCCTGGTATCCAGAGAGCCAGAGAAGAGCCTGAGGCATTTATTTCTCCAAGACATGGGATGTGTTTCTCCAAGACACTTCCTCCTCCTCCTCCTCTCTATTTCCCTCGCTCCCTCCCCTTTTTCTTCCCTCCTGCTCCCCTATTTAATGTCACTGTGATCCTAGCTGACTTCACTCTCTGGCCTTACAGCTAATTAAAGCTGTGGCCCTTAGTCACTTATTTAAAGACCAAAAAAAAAAGGCACAGGACATCTAGCAATCACAAGAGCATCACTTTTCTGAGATTCTATCTAACAGGGATGGCTCAGGAGACCCTGCACAATGTATTGGTGAATCTATTATACTTCAGTCTCCCTTGCCTGACACTGTTTATAGAGCCAGAATTTATTATCAGCCTTATGGCTTCATAAATTAGCTAGTAAGTTATTGCCGCACCCCAGTGTATTGTCATATCTGTGAATTTACGGCACTGTGGCTTAACGTAGCATCACTGTCATCACTTTCCAGTACCCGGAGCATTCATTTTATCCTGGAAGATAATTCATCATGGTTATTATGAGAATATCAACACAAACAAAAGAGGAAGAAAACATGTAGGTTATGGTCTAATTGCCTGAATCAATCCCAGAAGAAAATAAGATACTTGACAAACCTGCAGTCTTTGGATGAATTTTGAATGTACTTAGTGTTATTCAAACTCAAAATGCTTTGCACACTTGAATGGGAAAGTATGCAGTGAAAAGCCCATTGAAAATCCACAGAACGCCAGCCAAGCTAACGTGCTGCACGAGGTCGGAATATCTGGGCTCTGTCCCCTCTGCAAATGATAAATGAGCATTTAAAGTGTTGCATACAGAGAGTCCATAAATCAGTATTACATTTCTTCAGCAAGTGTCTTCTGCTATTTGGCTGTTTGCTCTAATCTGGTTTGTTATGGCTGGGTTTGGTTGACTTCATCTCAGGGGATGAAGGGGATATGCAACAGAAAAGCGATGACTGATTCTTTTGCTCTTGCTCACAACTCCAAGGACTAAAAACAATGCTGGTTCAACCCTCCTACTCAGGTGTGATGGCCAAATCTGACTTCTGGCTTCTCACTACAAAATCCCCAACACACTCTGCAGGCCTGCGGCCAGCTTGGCTGCTTAGGAAGGAGCAACAGTGCAATTCAAACATGACCGATAAAAGAGAACACTGGTCTTATTTACTTTTACAGGTTATACTGTATCACAGGTAAGGAATGGAAGTTTTTTAACACATTGAAAAACAGAGATCCCTAACCAATAAAATATCCCCATCACCGAAATTTTAAGGATGCCATGAGTCACTGGTATTATCAATGGCATTTGTGTAGTGGAAAACGCATGGATTTTGGAGAAAGAAAGAGACAGGACTGGCTGGGCGTGGTGGCCCACACCTGTAATCCCAGCACTTTGGGAGGATGAGGTGGGCAGATCATGAGGTCAGGAATTCAAGACCAGCCTAGCCAACATAGTGAAACCTTGTCTCTGCTAAAAATACAAAAAATTGACCAGGTGTGGTGGCTGGTACCCGTAATTCCAGCTACTCGGGAGGCTGGGGCAGGAAAATTGCTTGAACCTGGGAGGCAGAGGCTGCAGTGAGCCAAGATCGTGCCATTGCACTCCAGCTTGGGTGTCAGTGTGAGATTCTGAAGAAGAAAGAAAGAAGGAAGGGAGGGAGGGAGGAAAAGAAAGAAAGAAAGAAGAAAGAAAGAAGGAAGGAAGGAAGGAAGGAAGGAAGGAAAAGAAAAGAAAAGAAAAGAAAAGAAAAGAAAAAGAAAAGAGAAGAGAAAGAAAGAAAAGAAAAAAAGAAGGAAAGAAGGAAAGAAAAGAAGAAGAAAGGGAGGGAGGGAGGGAGGGAAGGAGGGAAGGAAGGGAAGGAAAGGAAAGAAAGAAAAGAAAGAGAAAGGGAAAGAAGGAAGGAAGGAAGGAAGGAAGGAAGGAGGGAAGGAAGGAAGGAAAAGAAAAAACAAGGGAGGGAGGGAAGGAAGGAAGGAAGGAGAGAGAAAACAGAGAGAGAAAGAGAGAAGGATGCAGGCCTAAATGTGGATGTGTGGACTCCATCATCCACTATTACACAAGTACAGGCTTTCTCTCCACCAAGCTAGGTCAAGTTTCCCAGTACACGGGTGTGGCGGGGAGGGGAGTGGTTCTGCAGCAGCAGGCTGGTAAATTTAGTCCTAAAACAAGACGGCACAAAAAAGCTTGGAAAGTAGAATCTGTTTGGAAGCTCCTTCTAGACATTCTCTTAAGCACAGCCTTGTTCAGTAAGAAAGACCTTAGACATACTTCACCCATGGCTTTTTCATCCAGAAAAAAAGTTAAGGGTGATATCATTGGTTTTCAGCATTTATTGTGAGAACCCAAACTACTGGAGGATTTCAAAGATGCTTATTGGGTATCCAAATAAGATGTCAAGTAAAATTTTGGATACAGGAATTTGAGTGTGAAGGGAAGCTCAAGAATGAGACTATTTGGGAGTCATTGGTATGGGTGGGATTGGAAGCCACGGGATGAGATGAGATCACTCAGGAAGTAACAGACTAACCCCCTTATGTGATAAATAAATTCCAGATTAGTGTGGATTATTGTCCCCAACTCTTCTCTCTTATGTCCTCCCTCCTTCCCTTCTTTCTTCCTTTTTTTTAGACCAAGTCCCGCTCTGTCACCCAGGCCGGAGTGCAGTGGTGCGATCTTGGCTCACTGCAATCTCCACCTACTAGGTTCATGCAATTATCCTGCCTCAGCCTCCCGAGTAGCTGGGACTACAGGCACACATCACCATGCCTGGCTAATTTTTTAGATTTTACTAGAAACGCGGTTTCACCATGTTGCCCAGGCTGGTCTTGAACTCCTGAGCTCAAGAAATCCACCCACCTCAGCCTCCCAAAGGCTGGGATTACAGGTATGAGCCACCCCTCCCAGCCGGCCTCCCACTTTTCATGCAACTCCACACATCGTCTTGTGACTTGTGCTTGTCTGTCAGTACAGAGCATATTTTCCTCTCCATGAACTTTGGACCGGGCTATGTGTCTTGCTTTGACCAGTAAATGTGAGCAAAAGTGAAAGTGTGTCCGTTCCAGGTGGAAACTTTAAGAGGACACATGGATTGCTGCTTGCCTCTTGCCATCTGCCTGCTGCCATGAGAAATGCATGCCTCAGAGAGCTGCTGTCCCTTCAACTTGGGACCCAGAATGAAAGACACATGGACCTCCATTAGGCCTAGCTGAGCCTGACGAAGCTCCAGGGATCTGAAGTCATCCGAGTGAGAAACAAGTGGTTGCTGTTATAAGCCACTGAGACTTTTGGAGGCCACTTGTTACTGCAGCAAAAGCTGACTAATACATAAATAAAACCAATCTACTCTGGCAGATCCCTCCAGAAAGGAGGGTTAGTCTCCCTCATAGATATCAGGCCACCAAGCCTAAGAGAGTTCCAGAGGGTTTTGCAGGTTCTGCCTAAGGCAATACACGAAAATGGTCTGAGTTTACCACTGGAATTTCCAGACTCCATTTAGATGCTCCTCTGAGTCCCCACTCGTGCCTTTCCAGCAATGAAAGCCTGCTATGAAGAAAGAATGGCTGACATTGACACAGCTCTGGGAACACAAGGCTGAGGAGTTTCAGGAGACAGAGGCTCTCTCGGGTCTCCAGGTAAACACACGCAGCTGCTCAGGAAGGCAGCCTGATCCAGGAGCCTGTGGGAGCCTGGGTCCTACCCAGATGGCCAGGTGCAGCCCCAGCTGTGCTGGGACATGGGAGGAAAGTGGACCACGTGCCGTCAAACAGCAGCTCAGGCACCACTGTGCAGTGTGCAAGCACATACCTGTCACAGGCCTTCATTCAGTAGGGGACGGGATTTGCCCTCCTTTAGCCAAATGTGAGCCCTCTCACACTCCACATGTAAACACGATTCACCAAACAGAGCCGCTCTTGCTTTCCTGGCCAAGTCAATAGAGGGGACTGAAGGCCGGCTCACAGCTAGGAAAGCAGGGCTCTGCCGCGCCGAGGGAACAGGTCCCAGGTCTCTTTCAACATCAGTAGGTAACACACATACAGCACACATCACACACACAACACACACATCACATACACACCTCACCATACTCACACACACCACACACATCATATGCTCATGCATACCACACCTCACACACAAACCCCACATATCACATACACACCACACCATACACATACACACCACATGCTCATACATGCCACACACCACACACATCATACGCTTACACATGCCACACCACACACAAACCTCACACATCACATACACACCACACATACCACATGCTCATACATACTACACACCACACACAGCATATGCGCACACATACCACACCACACACACCACACACACACAAACCCCACACATCACATACACACCACACCATACATATATACACCACACATACCACATGTTCATACATACCACATGCACAACACACACCACATACATCATATGCTCATACATAACACACACACACCACATGCTCATACATAACACACCACAATCACACATACCACATCACATACACATGCATCACATAAACACCATGCATACACACCACATGCTCATACATCCCACGTACCCACACCACAAACACATGATCATACATACCACACACACCATACACATACCACATGCTCAGCCATACCACACCACACACACATCACATACACACACCACGCACACACATTATATACATACCACATACACAAAGTATGCACACCACACATGCACCACACACATCACATACACACAAGACCACATACACACATCACACATAAACCCCACATACACACCACACACATCACATACACATCATACACTCACATACACATCATGAACACACCACACACCACATATACATGCCACACACACACATCACACACACACTCACTAAATACACACCACATGCTCATAAATACCACACACATCATACACACCATGCATACACACCACAGAGCACACACAGAGCCCACACATATATCACATACTCAACACTCCACCTACACACTACACACCACATACACACTACACACAACACACAACACACACAACACATACCATACACATATACATAAAATTTGCATGAAGCAAACATAAAAACAACGAACACCAAGATTCATTTCTCTTTCCCTGCCTATTGAATTAAAATGTGGAGCAGACTGGCCACATTTAAGATATTTATAATGTCTCTCTGAACACAATTCCAAACACAATTGCACTTTTTGCCCTCTCTGGCAGTGTTGGGGGTTTTGCCACTGGAATAGCAGAGCATGTTTTGCAGTCACACTGTGCAACAGAGCTCATGTGTGTGTTAGTTTGTTGCAGGCATCCTGGTGGCAGAGCATGAGATCCTAGGCTCAGGGTGAGTTCCTCCCTCCAGAAATAATGCACCTACGTTGCTCAGCACTGAGAGAAAACATGGAAATAAGGCAAAGATTTCCACCGGTGCAGCAGGTATTGAACTTCAAATGAATCTGTGCCTGTGGGCCCCTTGTCTTTGACCCCCAGAGAGCATCATTCCATAAATAAACAATGCAATACCTAACAGCTAGCCATTAGACTTCTTCAAGGCTGTCTCTGCCATTTCTTTGATGAAACAAAACAAGTTCGTAATTTCCTCCCAAGCAAATGTTTTACAATAATTTTTTAAAGGTCTCAGAGTTACAGTAATCACGTATCAAATAAAAACATTCTTGAGATGTTTTTCATTGGGAACAGTGAAATTATTTATTAGAGCTTCCTGGCCTTCATCCCTCAGGCTATATGTGAAGCCTTCAAAATAAGCTCCTTGTGAGCCCAACCACGTGACTCAGCAGCCCCCACTCCTACTTTCTAGATCATGCTAGGCCATGTCCCACCACCCATCCCATGGTCCAGCCTCGGCAAAGCCCTGGCTGTCTCCGCAACACACCAAGCACCTAAGCACCTGGCTGCGTGCTCTGGCATACCCACTTACACTCTCCTCCCTGAGGAAGTTCACGTACCGGAGCCTGTCTGGGGGACCGTGGGAGGGAAGGAGTTGGAGAGCATTAGGACAAATGCCTAATGCATGCAGGGCTCAAAACCTAGATGACGGGTTGATAGGTGCAGCAAACCACCATGGTTTGTATACTTATGGAACAAACCGGCATGTTCTGCACATCTGCACATGTATCCCAGAACTTAAAATAAATTTTTTAAAAACCTCTCCTCTTTACTCATCCTGGTGAACTCCCGGCCCCGTAGACACAGTCCATGCATCAGCTCTGCTGTGAGACACCACTTCTAGTTCTCCATAGAGCTCCTGCCCACCTCCGTTCACAGTGTGGGGCTGGGAACAAGGCTCACTGATGTGACCACCTGGGTTTGAATCTCAGCACCACTCCCTGGCTATGTGACCTTGAACACTTAACTTTCCTGTGTCTCAATGTTCTCTTCTGTAAATTGGGATAATATAAGCACCCATTTGATGCAAATGTGGTAGGGAACAGATATTTTAATAAATGTACAGCACCTAGAAAAATACTTGGAACATCATAACCCTTACCACAATGTATTAAAGTTTTCTGTTCATGTGGCTATCTTCCATACCAGACTGTAAGCATTTTAAAAAGAATATGCCTTATTATTTTAATATGCCCAGTATTTAGCAAATAACCTGGCACACAGAAAATACTTTTTTTCAGAAAGCTGAATGAACAAATAAATGTATAAAATTAAAAATATATATTAAATTTCTGTTACTCTGTCCCAAAAGACAATGTGCTGTCATCGCTGCTTGAGAAGAAGTACATTATTTCACACCTCAACCCACCTTCATCCTTTCAGAATTTTTTTTAGAGCAGAAATAGACTCTATCCAAACCATATGGCATAAAGCTGTAATTTTTAAAGATAAAGGTACTCTTCAAAAAAGTGCTGATTCATTTCATTCTTATACACAGAATACTCATCTTCAGCATTACAAGTTTGTGATAGAAGAAAACAACATCTTGGAAGTATATAAATTCACTTCTTAGAGGTAAAGGTTTGAAGAAGAGTGATTTGGCCTACTTGTACCATTAGGGTTTTTTTGAATTATTTTACTTTAAATTCTGGGATACATGTGCAGAACATGCAGGTTTGTTACATAGGTATACACTGCACCATTAGTTTTTAAGAATCATTGATCTTTTAAGTGCCACCCATTTCGCCTCCTCTTTCATTCATAGTCTTGTTCTCCAGGAAAGAGGCTGAAATATCTCTTAGGGGACACTTTCTGTCAAGGTGCTAGATCAGCAGCCTGCAGTAGTGAGTCTGCACTTGCAGAAAGTCACACAGCAGAAGGCAGAACGCTCCTCAAACTCGAGCACATGACCCGGTGCGGCTTCCAAGAAGTCCCAAGCCAGCCTGACCTCCGACAGCTGATCTCAGGATCTCAACCCATGTTCGTTTTCACATCAACAGTTGATTTTTGAACAGGTTCTGAGATAAAAGCATTTCTCCCCCACCAGCTTTTTTATTGAAGGCAAAGCATTCTCACTTACGTACGTACTAATTAATATGATTGGCAAGATGGTGATTATGTAGAGTAATCTGAGATAAAACTCATTGAAACAGCCTTTAAAAAACCATTATAATAAAATAATACTTGAAGCTCTTTTCTGTTTTTTGCTTTTTGACACCAAATCTCACTCTGTTATCCAGGCTGGAGTGCAGTGGCATGATCTCGGCTCACTGCAACCTCTGCCTCCTGAGTTCAAGCGATTCTCCTGCCTCAAACTCCTGAATAGCTGGGACTACAGGCACCCGCCACCACACCTGGCTAATTTTTATATTTTTAGTAGAGACGGGGTTTCACCATGTTGGCCAGGTTGATCTTGAACTTCTGACCGTAGGTAATCCACCCACCTCGGTCTCCCAAAGTGCTGGGATTACAGGCATGAGCCACCACGACTGGCTGAAGCTCATTTTTCTTAAAATGTCTTGATGATAATATTCAGTGATGATAATATTCAATATTCAGAACTGAATTCTGAGTCACCTGCAAACCATAATATAGTCCGTTGCAGTGATACTCAGAGTATAGTCCACGGATCAGTGCCATTTTTGCAAAATGTTGCCTGCCCATGATGAGAGAGGTACAGAAAGTGAGAAGGGCTTGTAAAATTTTAGAGCAAGTTGGCATCACTGTGACATCAATATGAGCTCAGTGCACTAGTTCCTCTAAATAAAGTGCAGCCCACTTCAGACACTGCAGCATTACTCACATTTGGGCGCCCATTGGTAGGGCCACATTACAACACATGATCTTTTAAGGTCAGTTCATCAAGGATAAATCAAAGTATATAAAAATGTAAGAAAAGGGAAGCACTTATTTGCATAATGTGTTGTTTTTATATCTTTTTAAGTTTTAATCATGCCTTTTTAAAATTTATGGTTTAACATTATTAGCTAAATAAGAGAAATCAAATTAGTATTATGTATTTATAACCTTTATTTATGGATTGATGGCCTCTTTTTGGTCAGAAAATCATATATCTTTTTTGAATGTGCCAATCACAGTAACCAAATGATGACAAACAATTTGACATTGAAGAAATGAAAACCAAAAAGTTTTGCCTTCATTTTACTTGAAAGTCTAATCCCTCATATACAAATTTTTATAGTTTATGTAGACATAAACTACAGTTTTATAATCATAATTGATAGTAAAGTGCTAAAAACACTGTACGTCATTTGAACAAATGTGTTGGCAAACAAAACAATGAAACCATCAAATCTTAAGTAGCATTTACATACAAAACATTTTTTAAATACACAGAATAAAAAAATCATTTGCAAAAAAGAGAATTAAAGAGGCAACAAAAGTAGATGTCCAATATTTCATGTCTAAAAATGAATGTCTTAAGGCTTCCTGTAAAGCGGCACTTACTTGAGTTACTAAAACTAAAAACAAAACCAACAATCAAACAAAAATCATGAAATTGCCAAGGCATTAATGTATAACTACATTAAAGACGTCTACTTGGAAATGTTAGGTGAATTCGTGACCCAAAAAAAGGAAGCTTTAGTACCACTTTTCAATAATATCCTAACTCAGTGTTTTTAAGAATGGGCTGATAGCATGGCTGTAATGACAGGAAAATACTGTGAAATAATTATTCAGATTAGGGGGCTTCCAATGAATATAAATCAACAACCTGCTTCTTTTCTTCAGAAAGTCTTCTAGGAGAAAAAAAATCAGCTGAACAACATGCTCAGCAACACAGTATATAAAAACTAATGCATCATGTTCGGTATTTTTACATTTATTATGTGGTATTATAGAAGATGAACATAAAGAACCATAGAAGCATGCAAGGCATGATGGCTAGGATGGGGAATGATTCCAGCAAGAATGCTTGAAATAGGAAAATGAACTCTTAGTGTTTTGGTAAGAAACCGGTTTTGTCCCATGTTTTTAAAGATGTGAATTAGACAGCCAGACTTTCTTATCTGTCTAACATCCTCAGTATTTGCAAATATCTTAATACTCCTACACAAGAAAGGGATGTGGTAATTTTTCCATGTGTATCTTTATATAACTATGCATAGAACAGTCTGCAAATATATGAAACAAAATAGTAAGAGTGGCTAACTCTATAGAGAAATGACAAGGAGTTTTTTCTTCCCTTTTTTTTGTTTGTTTGTTTTGGGGTTTTTTTGGTTTTTTTGTTTTCTTTTTTTTGAGACAGGGTCTCACTCTGTCATCCAGGCTAAAGTGCAGTGGTGTCATCTTGGCTCACTGCAGCCTAACTCTCCTGGGCTCAAGCACTCCCCCATCTCAGCCTCCTGAGATGCATGCCACCACAGCTGACTAATATTTGTATATTTTTGTAGAGACAGGGTTTTATGATGTTACCCAGGCTGGTCTCAAACTTCTGAGCTCACAAGATCCACCTGCTCTGGCCTCTCGGAGTGCTGGTATTACAAGCCTGAGCCACCATACATAGCCTGTTTTTTCTTTCTTTTGTTTCTCTGTATTTATAGTTGTTTTTCTACCCTGGATGCTGCCTAAGTCATAAAAAACAAACACCACTGTGTCATAAAAGGGTCACACAAGCTCACCATTTAAAAAATGTTGTCAAGAGCTTTGCCCATCTAAGAGACCATGTGAGCATCAATGACTGATGGGCTCCATGCACTACCCAGAATGACTAGCACATCCATGAAAAACATAACGATCTAAGGACTGAGGGAGGGGTCAATCTAAAACACAAAACATCCCTGCTCAATAGCCACCTGCACACCCACAGCTACTGTGTAGAGAAAAGAGAGCTGGCTGCAACGTCCCTCCTGGGAGAAATTGTGAAGCACAGGACAGACCTCCCATCTGGAACCTGGTGGCTCCCTTCTCACGGTGAGCACACCACACCTCCACTCTCATGCCCCCACTTCTCTCATGGAGCTTCCCTGCCCCTTCCCTCCACAAGCTACAAACTCTCAGAATTACACCTTTCATGCTCCAGAGTCAACAAGGCTAAGTTTGTGCTGGGCAGCAAACAGGCTAAATGTTTACACAATTTCTCATTAAACAATCCCCATTCATGAGGTCTGCATTAAAAGTTTTTTCTCTTTTATCAAGAGATAAAGAAAGCAGCAGTACACAGCTTTTAAGGACTAGGGCCATCCCCAGTAACCCTTTCCTCCAAACCCTTCTAAACAAATTATCATTACCATTGGTGCTGTTATCACTGTCACTAGTACTGTTAATGCCAAGAGATGATCTGTTTTAGGCAATAACATTTATAATTCAATAGGAGAGTTTCCTGCACTGACTGCACTATTCACAGAGTCCTGCAGCCCCTGGACAAGGGAATGCAAGGCTCCCAGCTGCCTGCTTGCAGAGCTCCCCGTGGGAGGCAGTGAGATGGAAACACCTGGATGAGAGGGTAGGAGACCTAAGCTCCTCCATCCCTGGTTCTGCCTCCAGGGAAGTAAACTGAGACACATTGCCCATTCTCTCTGCTCCTAAACCAGAGGCAAGTTTAAGTGGCTTCCAGCATTGATACATCAGATCTCTATGAAAAGTGCAAACCTTCCCCCACTCAATGGATTCTCATCACAACCAAGGCAGCAGGGCAGTGTATTAGTTAAAATCCATTTTAATTGCAAGTGACCAAAGATAACACTGATTTTTTTTAAATAATGGTGCCTTAAAAACAAACAACCCAACTCAAAAGTGAGCAAAGGACATGAATAGACATTTCTCCAAAGATGATATACAAATGGCAAATTAGCACATAGAAAAATATTCAACATCAATGAGATACCACTTCATACTCATTAGAATGGCCAGTAGAAAAAAACAACCACCACCGCCAAAAAGTAGCCAGTGTTGTTAAGGATATGGAGAAATTGGAAGCCTTATTCACTGCTGGTGGGAGCGTGAAGTAGTGCAGCTGCTGTGGAAAATAGTATGACAGTTCTTAAAAGATTAAATATAGAATTACCATGTGATCCAGCAATTAAACTTCTGGGTGTATACACAAAAGAATCAAAAGCAGGAATTCACAGAGATACTTGTACATCAATGCTCATGGCAGCATTAATCGCAATAAACAAAATGTGAAAACAACCCATTTATCATCAACAGATGAATAGGTAAACAAAATGTGGTCTACACATACAATGGCATATTACTCAGCCTTAAAAAAGAAATGAAATTATAATCCATTCTACAAAATGGATGACCCTTGAAAACATGCAAAGTGAAGCAAGTCAGTTACAAAAGAGCAAATATTGTATGACTTCACTTATATGAGCTACCTAAAATAGACAAGTTCACAGAGACAGAAAGGAGAATCCAACCTGGATTCTCCTTTCTGTTCAGGGGCTGTAGAAAGCAGGAAAGGGAAATCAGTATTCAACACGTATGGAGATTTTTGGGGGATGATGATTCTTAAGGTTCTGGAAATGGATGTGATGATGGTTGTACATTACAAATGTGCTTGATACTCCTGAATTATGCTCTTAAAAATAGATAAATGGTAAAATTTATATTATGTATGTTTTACCACAATACAGTTTTGTTAATAATAGTGGCTTAAACCATAGGAAAACAAGCTGATAGGCCTGGTATGATTATCAGGGATCCAGGCTCCATCCATTCTGCCATCTTAACACAGGGCTTCCTCCTTCTGATCCAGCATGGGTACTCCAGCTCCAGCCATCATCTCTGCCATGCAACAGGGAAGTGCGGGCAGGAAGGACAAGGGCACTCCTCTACCTGGAAATTCAGCCTTCCCTTGAGGGACACTTTCTGGAAGGTGCACACAGCCCTTCCATTCTATTGGTCAGAATTTGGTCACATAGTGGCACTTTCAAGGGAAGCGGGCAATGTTGACTTTGCTCTGAGCACCCATCTTCTCAGTGAACACTGAGGAAGAAAAGACAAACAAGTACTGAAAACAACAAGCCACGCTGCACAAGTTGAAAAGCACCCTGAGTGCATTTTTTTTTTAGCACAGAACCCCTTTCTGTTTTCCTAGGATTACAGTCAAAAAGAAGGAGCTTTAAGAAATGACTCTGAGGACTTTCTTCTTTGATACACTCACTTTAAAACATAAGAAGAATTCAGACCTCATAGGGTTGTGAGATACATAGTTATTCATCCTACACCCTCAGAAAGAAGTACAGCTAAACTGAGAGGCACTACAAAGAAAAAAATAAATGAGGAAGAAAAAAAAAGAAGATGAAGGGTCACTTTCTTAATGCCTCATCCTATGCATTTTGTAGAATTTGAAACGGAATGCATAAAGCTCTGACAATCTGGGCTGCATTCAGCCTTGGCAGAAACCAGGATGCGTCTGCCCACTGGCTCATTCCTAATGTTTCAGCTAGGGAACAAATATTTGCTTTCTCCTGGGAGTTGACCACACACCCTCTTCCACTTATTTCAACTCAGAGTGCAACTTGCCCTTGAGAAAAGAGTTGGTACCTTCAGAACACACCATTCCCCACACTTCATTTCCCATTAAGGTTGTCTTGGTTAAAAATGTTATGGACCAAGTACATGGTTTCACATATTCACATGGTTAAGAAAGAGAATAGGACTTCTATGAGTCACAGAAAATTTGGTGGAAAAAAAAAAGAATCAGGAAGAATCAGTAACACTAAACGCCCACATGTCTCGTCTCTTTAAAGCACATTGGGGGAAATTTTGCTTTTAGTGGTAACTGAACATTCTGTTGCTGCTATATATGTCATTTTCAGCTGAGATGAAATAACTAACAGCCTGGGAAGATTTTTATAGCCTTCCCGTCCTTTAAGGGATGGCGTGGTCCCAATTTTGACCTCCCTTTTACTACTTTCCTTCCCTTTGGATAAAATCCATGTAATCCTCTGTAGCACTAGAACATCTCTGCGTTACTGTGTGCACACCTGATTTCCATGCCGTTTCCACCCCTCATTTTGGCAGCAATCTGTGCATAGAGGCAAAAAGTTCCATACCCCTGTTCTGACCTCTTGGTAACTGTGACCCTCATCCCAGCTCAATCCTCCTGGCATCTCCTCTCTCCTGCCAGGTTCGCGGCTCAAGTCAGGAAGCACGTCAGCCCTGAGACCTGCAAACCAAATCCCAGACAGTTCTAGAGGGTGTGCTTGACTTTGGAAACCAAGCTTAACTGGCTTCTGCTTGAATCATCACACCATTAGTATCACCATTCCAGAAAGTCATTGCCCAAGGACTAAAGCACTTGAAACCCTCCCTTATACTTAGCATTTATCACCCATCTTGAAGGAACAGCATCAGAGGGCATCCTCCCACCTTGCAATATGGCTCCCCTAGGGAGGGGTATAAACATAGTGATTGCACATCAGGATTCTGCAGCCAACCATCCAGATGCAAATTCTGATTCCATCACTTGGCCTGAATATGACTTTGCATAAGCTAACTAACCTTCCTTTGCCTCCATGTCCTTGTCTATAAAATGGGCACAGTAAGAGTGCATCCCCATTAAAAGTGGTCTGCAAGCATATTGAAAAGATGCTGAATATCACCAATCATCAGAAAAATGCAGATCAAAACCACAAAGAGTTGTCACTTCACACCAATTAGGATGAATGTTATTATTTTTTAAAAAATTAAAAACAAGCGTTGGTCAGGATGTAGAGGAAGCAGAACCCTTGTGCACTGTTCGTGGGTGATATGGTTTGGCTCTGTGTCCCTACCCAAGTCTCACCTTGAATGGTAATAATCCCCACGTGTCCTGGGAAGGACCTGGTGGGAGGCAATCGAATCATGAGGGCAGATCTTTCCGTGCTGTTCTCATGATAGTGAATAAGTCTCACGAGATTTGGTAGTTTTATAAAGGGGAGTTCTCCTGAACATGCTCTCTCTCTCTCTCGCCTGCCACCATGTAAAAGATGACTTTGCTCCTCCTTTGCTTTCCACGATGATTGTGAGGTCTCCCCAGCCATGTGGAACCATTAGTCAATTTAACCTCTTTCATTTATAAATTACAGTCTCTGTTATGTCTTTATTAGCAGCATGAAAACAGACTAACACAGTGGGATTGTAAAATGGCACACTACTCAGAAAAGCAGTATGGAGAGGCCTCAAAAATTAAAAACAGAAATGCTACGTGGTCCAGAAATCCCACTTCCATGTCCATATATTCAAATTAGCCGAGATAGATATTTGCATACACACATTCTTGGAAGCACTAATCACAATAGCTAAGAAGTTGAAGCAATCCAAATGCCCATGGATGGATGAATAAGCAAAATTTAGAATATACGTATCATGGAATATTATTCAGCCTTAAAAAGTAAGGAAATCCCGTCCCATGTTACAATATGGATGAATCTTGAGGACATTAGGCTAAGAAATAAGCCAGCCACAAAAAAAGACAAATATGATATAATTCTAGTTATATAATGTATCTCAGGGAGTGAAATTCATGGAAACAGAAAACAGAATGGATTACCATAGGCTGGAGAAAGTAGGAGAGGGGAATTATTGTTTAATGGGTATCGAGTTTCAGATTTGCAAGATGGAAAAGTTCTGGAGTTTCATTTCAGAACAATGTGAAAATACTTAATGCTACTGAACTCTACACTTAAACATGATTAAGATGGTAACTTTCACTTTATGTGTTTTTTTTAAGCACAGTAGAAAAAAATGATTTAAAAAGTGACTCTTCATAGAGCTTTTGTACGGATCATATCAGTTCATGTGTATAAAGCCTACAACCCTGGTTGGCACAAGTGAGTGTTTCATAAATGTCATTGTTATCAACGAATTCACATACCTTGCTCCATGCTACATTAGCATGCGTGAATTATTTTATGTTTGGTTGGGTACCTTTTTGTTTGTCTGGAGTTTTGTTTTCTTATTTCTTTTTGACTTTTCTATTTTCTGTGTCATATATTGATTTCTGAGGCCTGACTGTCTTAGAAACTTTACGCATCTATTTTTAAATTATTCCTTATCAGGATAAAAATACAGAAAATAAATGTCTAAGAAAACAATCATTTGCATCTCCTTCAACTTCATAAGATACAATTTGAAGTTTTGAATTATTTTGTTTATTTTGGGTTTTAAAGGTCCTTCTTTTTACTAAATGAGAGGGATGTAGATTGGCAAAGTTGATATTAAGAAAAAAAAAAGGATCACGGTGTTTCCAAAGGCAGTGTGATGGGGCTGCCCTAAAGCTGCTGCCTCGAAAGAACCGTAAGGTCCAGATCACAAAATATAATGGTCTCAGATTTCTTAAGACCTGTTCTGTATATAATTCTCTAAGAAGAACACTGATAAAAAATAATATGCACAGAAAAATAAAACCAACATATGATAGCTCTAAAATACATATTGTATGAAATAAGGTTAAAATAATTAGTTGTATTTTATCTGCAAAAGAGAAATTCAAGGAAACACTGCCTTAAAATATATGAAGACCAGTCAAATATTCATTCATTTATTCAGTTTTGAAATTATTTAGTCAATATTTACTGTAAGAGTTCTAGGTACCATTCTAGAAGTTCCTATTCCCAATTATGAGCAAAAGTAGTCACTTTACTGTGCTATTCAAGGAGGGAAAATTAGATGCAATGATAGAGACATATTTGAGGTCAATGTGAGAAAGCTCACACTCACAAATAGAGCTGTGTGTAATGGGAATGGCTGTTTTATGAGGTAGTAAGTTCCCCATCCCTGGGAATATGCAGGAGAAAATGTCAGCATTAAGAATGCTGAGAAGATGCTTCCCTCCCTGTGTCCATGTGTTCTCAGGGCTAGGGGAGGGATAGCAGGGAAGGGGGCAGATTAAGGAGGGATAGCATTAGGAGAAATACCTAATGCAGATGATGGGGTGATGAATGCAGCAACCAGCACGGCACGTATATACCTATGTAACAAACCTGCACATTCTGCACATGTACCCCAGAACTTAAAGTATAATAAATTTTTTTGAAAAAGAATGTTGAGAAGAAACTTCCAACTAGACCCCAAGTATCTGCTATAGATAACAATCAACCTTTCCTCCAACAAAAAATTCTGTATAAAAAACTATATATATAATATACATAGTTTATATACTACTATATACACAATACATATGTAAATACTATATATATACTATATGTATACAACATATATATACAAAGAAATTATATATACATAAATAAATAGTAATTCAATAAATGAAAAGGTAATCAAGAGGAAACTTCATAGGCATGAATCCTTTAAGGAAATAAATAAGTAATAATAACAATAACCTTCTCATTTCTAAAACCCAAAAACTGTTACAAAAGGATTCAATGTGATATTTTTAAAGTACAATTACTGAGCATAAAATACAATCTGGAAGACACATAACTTCGCAATAACCTTTTCTGTGTTTAAGTAAGCTTGACAGCAGAGTTGAAAGCTAGGCCATCAACATTTGGGGTCATGGTAGTAGCAATCCCTTGCTATTACCTACCATCTATGTCCAAACATAGTTGACCCTAGCATGACTTGAGTATCATTCAACCTGAGTCATGCTAGGGTCAACTATGAATATCAAGGAAATGAAGCCTTAGGCTAGGGTCCCAGCTCTAGCAATCATTAGTTTCACAATTTGGGGGAGCTGACTGTTCTGGGTCTCTATTTTCCCATACAAGATGATATGGTTTGGCTGTGTCCCCACCCAAATCTCATCTTGAATTGTAGTTCCCATAATCCCCATGTGTCATGGGAGGGACCGGGGCAGGTAACTGAATCATGGGGGTGGTAACCTCATGCTGTTCTCATGATAGTGAGTGCGTTCTCATGAGATCTGATGATTTTATAAGGGGTTTTCCCCCTATTGCTCAGCACTTCTCCTTCCTGCTGCCATGTGAAGAAGGACATGTTTGCTTCCCCTTCTACCACGGTTGAAAGTTTCCTGAGGCCTCTTCAGCCATGTGGAACTATGAGTCAATTAAACTTCTTTGCTTTATAAATTACCCAGTCTCAGGTACGTCCTCACAGGAGCATGAGAATTAACTAACACAAAAAAAAATGTACAGAAGAGGTCGGCTAGCAGTTTTCACACCCACCTCCAGGAGAAGAGAAGCTGGGAGGAGCAGGAGGGCAAGGAGGGTCTGGCTCCCACCAAAAGAGTTTTCCCTTTTGGAGGACGGGCTATTTATTGGGCTTTTACGCACAATTTTATTTGAACAAAGAGTTCCTCAGCTTTAAAAATAGTGGCATCTGGTTCCTCTTCCCTGAAGGTATTTACTCAAGCCGAGGAATGAAGCACCTGTGGGTGAAAGGCAGATGAAAGCTGGAACTATAAAGACTGGAGGGAGCTTTTTCTCATTTCTAAGGAGATTATCAGGAAGAATGTACTCTGTCTCCTGGTAACCCATCCAACTTCTCCTCTCCCACCTTAGCTGGCTGCAGTAGTTCTGCAGGATGTCACCCAAAGAGATCCATTCCCATCCCCGGGGCCCACAGCCTGACAGGAAAAAGAATTCTCTCAACTTAAATTGCAGCGCCCTGTACTCTGAGACCGCTAAATACTGCCTGGCTGTCCCCCTGCTTAGAAGGAAGCAAATGTTTATTCAAAAATATGTATTAGGTAATACGATAAACTGTTAAAAAGGAAGAGGCAAACACTGTTATAGTTTACAAACATGAATCGTGTATTCTTAACATAAGAGAGGCTAGATGGGGATGGGAATAAAGCCTCCAGGAGCAGAAAGGTGTTGTGGAAATGCTGCCCAGTGGGAGGCAGGCTTGGAACCCCACACTGGGCTGGCTGGTGACACTCTAGTCTAGATGAAGACCTGGACAGGATCCTTCTGCTCAGCCACTAGCCTCTCTCTGCTTTCTAGTCAGTGCAAAAAGCATCTCGAAACCATTGCCTTCCCAGACTTCAGTCTCCTGAACCATGTGCCTGCGTGTGCATGTCTGTATGCGTGTCATTGCGTGTTTCTGTGAGCCTTTCTGTTGAAACTTGCCAGAGAAAATGACCCACCGGCAAATGGGAAATGATGAAGTAAAAAATGTTTGATTCGGAGCTTAAGAAACAATCCAGTGGATTTCTTACTGAGATTAAAACCTGCATGTTCAACATAGTCTTTCTACTTATTTGGGCTCAATGTTTTGGAAAGCTACTGTGGTGAAAAGTGTGCACATGTTGTAACTGAGGCTGTGCTACTGATTGTGTGTCCCTGGAAAGTCACGTTGACATTTCTGAGCATCACCTAACATCTCAATGTCAAATGAGGATAAAAATGTCCGTCATGCAAGACTGTTCTGACAACTGTGCTACTGTCTACAGGGTCCCAAGAAAGCGCAACCAAAAATATGTCAGTTATTAACATTAATTTTAATCATCGATACTATTAATAAAAAGAATTTGAAACAATTTCCTTGTTTTTAACTTACTGTAATATCAGCTGGCTGTGGTAGCCTGTTCACCTGCTTTGTCCTTAGTCTTACGATCCATATCTTTTTCTTACCTGTTAGTTTTACATTGTGTCTCTTCACAAGTTCCTTCTCTGTGTGCGTGTCTGTGTACACATGTACGTACGCACATATGCATGTTCCAACAGGGGTTCCTACTTGCCCATTAGAAGTTTATTTTGGGGACTAGATAATGAAAGCAAGAAATCCAGTACTGAAAAATGTTAGCTGAGTGGACTGAAGACCAAGGGAGTTCTCATCACAGCCAAACTCATGAGCACAATGGCTTGGGTGTATCAGAGAAAACGAAGGTCTAAGGTAAGGGGTGAAACACAGCACATGCAACTCTGGAAATGCCGGGGGGAAGATCTGGTAGGGGGACCTGGATCATGACATTCTTCAGATCTGGGTGAGACAGTCTGGGTGCAATGTCCAGCTTAGCCACTTCTCCCCATGGGACCCTGAGCAAGTCGCTAATGATGCCGTCCCTCAGGTTCCTGCTTTATGGGTCTGGGATAACAGAGTCCCTCCTAGTTGGTTGTTGTGAGGATTTTGGGAGTTAATCCAGGTAAAGCCCAGCACAGTCAGCATTCTATAAGTGTGAGCTTCATCGTGATCATCTTATCACTTTGCGTGCATCTGGCCCTCCTCACTCACAGATACCGCATCCTGTGGTAGCATGCAGCACTCATCCAAGAAGACTTGCAATTCACTTCATCTCTAAAATGTAACAGGACCAGGAATAAAAAGGGCAGACTGAACTTGTGAGCTCACCTCTAGAATAATATCATGAA
Organism: Cebus imitator; assembly: GCF_001604975.1. Taxonomy (NCBI): domain Eukaryota; kingdom Metazoa; phylum Chordata; class Mammalia; order Primates; family Cebidae; genus Cebus; species Cebus imitator. The sequence continues at coordinate 8,564,940 of NW_016107356.1, forward strand.
GAGCAGAAATTCAAACGGACAAAGGAAAGAAAGAAGGGACAACAGCCTGTGGAAGATGTTTGCAAAATTTGGAAGATGAGAAGCAAATGGGAGAATGGCAGCTGATGAATGAGGGGACCTCCCTGCCAGAGGATGGGGAGAGTCAGTAGAGAGAAAGGCAGTTTGCACCATGGGACCCTGAGAGGTTTGGAAATCAGAGGTCCCAGCATGTCAGAGGGTGGGACTAGAGCAAGGAATGGGGCTGAAAACATGAGAGTGTATGAGTGTTGGAGAAAGGGGAAATTCAAGTGCTCCCTCCTCCTCCCATATCCCCTTTTTGACCCCCTGCAGCCAGGTAACCTAGAGTTTCTCTCCAGAGAGAAATCAGGGACTCTAGGCTCTGCAGAGCGAGGGCACGAGCCAACATGCTGAAAAGGGGAACCAAGTGAATGGCAAGGCACTTCCCCCGGGATCTTCCCTCAACTTGACCCTCAGAACCCTGCAGCCAGGCTCCAACAACCCCACCTTCATTCCACCACTCTTTCCACAGCTTACAATGGCAGGATTCTCCCCAGGGGGTGCTGACCAACCCAAGAGAAAGAGCTACAGAGACAGTCACTTGTGGGTCCCCAATGACACAGTCAGGCACTGATGCCCATCACCACACACACCACCAGCCAACAAGCCCTACCTGGGCACAAGGCTTCCTGGTGAATTATTCTTAACATGAAGAGCATCCAAGGCCCATCAGACATTTGTGAAAAACTTCCAAGCATGAGAAATGATGACCAGAATCCAACAAACACAAAGAAAAAATGTGAAGCATAAAGAAAAATTTTAACTTAAAAAAATTCCATTGAGATCCTAAAGATAATAAATAATACAGCCATTTTAAAAAAATGTTAAAGATGCTTTGAAAAAAAAAAAGGACCAGAGAGGAGGTTCAACATCTACATAACAAGAGCTCCAAGAAGAGAAAACACTTAAAAATGGAGGTGAGAACTGTCAAAGAAATCACACAGAAAAACTTCCCACAACTGAGTACCCCACACAATAAAAGGAAGAAAACTCTTACCAAGGCACATCTCTGTGACATTTCAGGACACTGAGATGAAAGTGAAAAACCTAAAACATTCAAAGAAGAGAAATGGGAACCAGGATGGCAACCTAAGATTCTTGATAACAACAATAAGAGAGCTGGTAGTCGATGAAGCATCGCCTTCCAAATTGTGAGGGAAATGTTTCTTAAAGAGAATCAAACACCCAGCCAAGCCATCAACAGGAGGAACCACACCAACCAAGAGGCTGCTAGGATAACCTGGAGGCAGGGAGTCCAGCATGAAAACCAAGAGAATCCTAGGGTACCAGAGGGCAGAGATGCCAGGACAGCCACACCTGGAAGCAGCCGGTTCCATCTGTGAGTACAGGACTCCTTAAAGCACCCTCCCTGACACCAAACAAATAAAAACCCTGACAGATGACCAAATTCATTCTATCACACTGAGAAGAGGTACTGGTTTCTTTATAAACTACCCAGTCTCAGGTACATCTTTATCAGCAGCATGTAAATGGGCTAATACAAAATCCAAATGAAAAGCTCATGAAAAAACACTGATCTGTCAACAAGGAGGTAAATGACAGAAGAAACAGCTAAGAGAACAGGAGTTACCTCTAGGAAAAGGCGCTCTCTGGGAAAATGGAGGGCAGAGAGTTTAAGGGAGTCTTAGTGGTAAGTACTCAGGAAAACCAAGGCAATGAAAACTCACAGGCAGTTATTAAATTTTTGAAAAAAATCAAACCTCACAGTACACTGTATGACTCAGTTCTAAGTAACATTTTCATAGTTATAATAATGTTACAAATAAATATCAATTTAACCAACATTATGGTTTACCTACATTGGAAGGATGGTGAAGCAGGAGGTGGGGGAAGGGGACATGAGCTAAATTCTCATCTTTCTTAGGAGAAAACTGATAATGTCTGATATGGTTTGGCTCTGTGTCCCCACCCAAATCTGATCTTGAGTTGTAGCTTGTGTAATTCCCATGTGTTGTGAGAGGGACCCAGAGAGAGATAATCGAATCATGGGGTGGTTTCTTCAACACTGTTCTTATGGTCGTGAATAAGTCTCACAAGATCTGATGGTTTGATAAGGGGAAACCTCCTTCACTTGGTTCTCATTCTGTCTTGGCTGCCGCCATGTAAGATGTGCCTTTTGCCTTCCACCATGATTGTAAGGTCTCTTAGCCATGTGGAACTGTGAGTCCATTAAGCCTCTTTTTCTTTATAAACTATCCAGTCTGATGTATGTCTTTATTGGCAATGTGAAAATGAATTAATACAAAGTCCATATGAAAAGCTCATGAAAAACCAGTGTTTTATCAACAAGGAGGTAAATGACAGAAGGAACAGCTAAGAGGATAGGAGTTACCTGCAGGAAACAGGGCTTTCTGGGAAAATGGAGGGCAGAGAACTGCTATTTTTTATTAAAAGCCCAGAAATACTATTTGACTTTTACAACTATGTATTAGCATGAGAAATATAACAACTAAAATAGAACAGTGATAAAACATGTAGAAAATTTCACAGTGAATAAACTAACACATACATACATAGACGACAGTTTTCTGAGAGTCAGTTGTGAACCCAAAGAAGGCATAAAGCCCAGTGCTGCAGAGCCATCCCATGCTCATTGCAATGTAACACAAGGCTGTTTCCTCCCAAAATTCACATGTTGAAATCCTAACCCCCAGGATGATGGCATTAGGAGCTGGGGGCCTGTGGGAAGTGATTAGGTCTTGAAGATGAAACCATCATGAATGGAATTAATGTCCTTTTAAAAGGGATCAAGAGAGCTCCTTCATCCCCTCTCCCACGTGAAGACACAGCAAGAAGGTGCCATCTATGAACCAGATAATGGGCCTTCAACAGACAACAAACCTGCCAGTGCCTTGACCTTGAACTTCCCAGCCTCCAGAACTACGTGACCTAAAGTCTTGTTTATAACCATCCAGTGTACAGTATTTTGTTACAGCCGCCTGAAGGGACTAAGACACTCGTCATCAGGATGCTGCATCTGCCCCTTCCCACCACAGTCTGTCTCACTAAAGCAACCAGAAAGAGGCACCAAATACATCCCCCTTTGTTATCTTAGTAACATGGTCATGTTACAACACAAAATAAACGAAGCAAAATCAAACAGTTCAACATGATTACTTAGTATGATATCAACCTCTTCCAAATGCACATGCAAAGTTTTTCATTCTTTACCTTTTAAAAGTCTTAAAGCTTAAAAAACAAATATCTGAATGGTAATTTGTGTGGGAAAAAAAAATTCTGAATGGTAATTTGTCAGTCTGTAATGAAAGATTAAAGATGCATATCTTTCACCACACAATTCTGCTTTCAAAAACGTATCTCAGTCTAATAAACTACAGCATAATGTGAAACAGTAATTTTCATCTGAAGGCATGTGAGAATACTGATTCCTGGGCCCCATCCCCAAGACAGCCTGATTCAATTGGCCTGAGATGGGACTAGGCATCTGAATTCTGCCCTCAAGATAGAGAATTCCTGGTTTATAATATACAAAACTAGAAACCGCCTGAATATGCAACAGAAGAGGACTAGGTAGATAAATTTATAATGACAGGGATGTACAATGGGATACTAGACAGTTTTAAAATAATGTAGGATTTTAAAATATCATCAAGCATACCTATGAACATGGGCAGACACTTCCAATGTGCTGGGAACAAAATAGTGTACCAGCACATATACATAAAAAATACACTTTTCCCATTGGGGATAAACACGTGTATAAGGGAGAAATTCCACTATCTGGAATTAAATGCTTCACTTTTCAATAGCCATTATATCTGAGTGCAAAAAGATTTAATTTAAATATTTTCATCCATCTGTATGCTCACAGTGAACAAAGTATTATTGACACCAACTTCTAAAGTTCAAAGATGCTGATATGTGTCACTTGTAAGTTTCAAACGTTTTAACACTGTTCATATAGAGATCGCCTCACACCCCACCCTGCCCCAGCCAATAAATCCGTATACACAGACCCACCCAAACTCTTACCAGCAGATTTTCAGGGCACACGACCTCCTGCCAAGTCTCCAGGGTGAAGAACAACTTTTGCATACGTTTCATCTTTCCTTTGTATTAATAGATAACAAAGTTTAGCTGCCTCAGACTCAGAACATACTTGCAACACTGTTACACCCACTGATCTTCCAAGTTCACCTTCACAAATATCCAAGGGATGAGGAGGACAAGAACCAAGTCACCAGCATAACTCCTGATCTCCCAGATTCCAGCCCAGTAAACCATTCAGCATCACTGAGGTATTGGGTCACTGAAGGAGATTCAAATACTTCCAAAGTATGTATGTGTTTTCCCAAGCAGCTGTTACTCCCCAGCTTGAGGAAAGTGCTGAGTCACAGATGAGGGAGTATGAAACTGACAGGTGCACGCCCTGTGCCTTCGCAGCAAGGATCACAGAGCTACGACGACTCTGGTGTTTTACTTCACCCACTTCTACGCCTACCCCTTTCTCAGTGCCCCCTTCCCTTATTCGTTGCATCAAAGTTATCCACTGAAAAGAATCAAGTCAACTGCAGAGCTCCAAATTGCTATCCTCAGGAGTTTTGAAGCTTAAGATGAAAGTAGTCAGGGAATTAAGACTAAATCCCGAATATGGAAGAAAAGGGCTTTCCCACGTGGCACAGTACACGTACTGTCTGCTTCACAGGTCCAACCTGGTAGCAATCAGGCAGGATACCAGAGCACGCAGGAAATCCAAAATTAGGTTTTACTACCTATAATGAAAGATTTATGGGATGGTTTAATTGGTAGTCTCAGGACTAAAACCTGAAGTAGGGGAACAAAAACACCTTTCTGGACACAGCCAGTGAGCCCACGCTCACTCTGTGACTCTCACTCACAGGAAGCACAGGCCCAAGGCTGCAGGGGACAGAATAAAGGCACAACTCCTCCTTCTATTAACCTCGACACACACCAAAGCCAAGAACATGCTATCCCCTGTTCCTTTTATTTAAGAGGCAAATTTGTTTCTTATTTATTGTAGGATAGGTCTTAAAGCTACACGCACACACACACACACTCAGGTATTCTGCAAAACAAAAGAACCCATTCAATTCAGTCTTCCCTGATATTTCCAAACCACAGAGACAACACTCACAAGCTCCAAAGAGGATTCCATTCCACCGGGAATGCATCCATCTGCACCTGTCTGTTGCCATTTCCAGGTTAGCAAGGCCAAGGAAAATTTGTACCATTTTGGGTCAATGTAAAAAATAATTGAATTGCATGTTTCTGTAAACCCCATTTGTTCCGAGATTTTAAGTAAATACGAGCAAATAAGAACTGAGGGCTTGAGCCATAGATTGTCTGGCCAGGTGGAGCAGGAAGAACCCACACTCTGTAACAGGCAGTGGGTAACTGAAAGCCAAGTGCCCACAGACAGCATCCACTGCCAGAACTTGGGAAGTTCAGGTCCCAAGGGACAATCCCCTCTGCTCACCCTCTCCTCTCTTCTTTCTCACCCTCTCAATAAACTTTAGCGGAGTTGGCTTTTCTTCCTAGAGGCCTTCATAGCGACTTTGTCCCCTCTCCAGGAGGTAGCCTGGGACCCACTGTGCAGACGGACATGCAAGCCTGCATCGAGGTCAAGCCAGGAAGAGGAGAAAACACAGAGCAGAGCAGCCACTGGCCCCTGAAATCCAATGGAAGAGGGGGGCCATTTAGTGGAGTGCGATTCTGTCTGCAAAACACAGTGATGATATTGTTATGAAGCAGAAGTATCCCTTTTAAAAGAAGCTTTGATGTATTATAAAATACTATTACGCGGTGGGAAGACATTTTTCCCTTTAATAAATTTTCTTAAAGAGATTTCAACTTTCCAGTGATGGAAGCACTTTTCCTGGCTTCCACTTGCTTTGGGAAGGTTTCCATTTGGGTGTGATTTCTTAGCAAACAGGAGCCTTCCCACACACTGTGTGCGGGCATCTTGGTCTGGAGAAACCCCTCATAAGGAGATCGAAGTATAACACAGTCTTTTTCTACCTAGAGATTGGCATAGGGTGAAATTTGGTATGACAGGGGTCTTCCCTGGACTCCTTTCAATGGTAGACCAAGGAAGAACGAACTCAGTCTGAATTCTAGGCTCTAAGACAAGGTTATCACAATATTTACAAGATTATTCATCATGATTATATCAATTGAAAATTTTGGGGAAAAAACTGCCTTAAAAAATCATGTTAAAATTGAGCCAAGCCGTGAAACAACTCTGAAATGGCACAGAAAACTAACATTTTATATTTTCTTTTTCTGAATAAATGATCTCCATGTCATCATTGACCCCAGTGGGTGCAGATCACCAATGTTTCTAAGTTCCTACACTGGGTGGTTCATGCCTGTAATTCCAGCATTTTGGGAAACCAAGGTGGGAGTATCACTTGAGCCCAGGAGTTAGAGAGCAGCCTGGGCAACATAGCAAGACCCCATTCCTACAAAAAATATTTTAAAACTTAGCCTGGCATGGTGGCATGCACCTGTAGTCCCAGCTGCTTGGGAGGCTGATGCAGGAGGATTATTTGAGTGTAGGAGATGGAGGCTGTAGTGAGCTGTGGTCACATCGCTACACTCCAGCCTCAGTGACAGAATGAGACTCTGTCTCAGAAAAAAATAAAAGATTTTAAAAATTTTAAAGTTTTTTAAATAAATAAATAATAAACTCCTACACTGTTGTACAGTTAATGGCCCCAATTACTAAGCTCAAAGGGAATTTCCCAAAAAAGGCAAAGCAAAGTAAGTGTGAACTATGGCTGTAGAAGATCAAACACATGGCTTCCAATATAAATAGGTTTCATATAAATAAGTGTGTAGGCAAACATGGCAAGATATCATCTCATCTGACCCTGTTACCAAAAAATAAACAACAATATGATTTTGTGACTATAGAATCCACTGTGAAACTAGTCATATTTCCAAGAGATATTTTTGGTGATTTTTAAGGGCAAGCATTCACAGACTTCCAGATCTGGGTTCCATGTGACCATGACACAGCACTTGGTCAGTTCAGCTGCTTGGTCTTCAAATTCTATCTGTGGATCGCCACTGACTCCAGATAACTCTATCTGTAAGGTATTTCAGAAGAGATAATTGGGAAAAAAAGGAGGCAGGAAAGACTTGTGTGAGCCTTTAAAACTAAACAATACTTGCTTGAATTTAAACACCTCTAAAAACACAGACAACAAAGACAAAAAGCATGAATGAAAATGTATGTCCCTTTTACAGTACAAATACAGGCCCAGAAAGCAATAAGCAAAAGGCAGAGTTAGGCTCTGTATAGTCAACTTCTTGATGCTTAATGTAGGTACCGCTCTGATCTTACCCCTCAGATAGAGGCAAATACCCTAGTAATGCCTCAGGAAAATGTCTACCAGCAAAAAACATCATCACACTTCCTATATCCTGACCTAGATGCAACCATTCTCTTAGAAACCTAGTCTTGACTGGGTACGATGGCTCATGCCTGCAATCCTAGCACTTCGGGAGGCCAAGGCAGGCCCATCACTTGAGGTCAGGAGTTCAAGACCAGCCTGGCCAACATGATGAAACACTGTCTCTACTAAAAATAAAAAAAAATTGGCTGGGTGTGGTGGAATGCACCTGTAATCCCAGCTACTTGGGAGGCTGCGGCACAAGAATTGCTTGAACCCAGAAGGTGGAGGCTGCAGTGAACTGAGATGGCACCACTGCACTCCAGCCTGGGTGATAACAGTGAGTCTGTCTCAAAAAAACAAACAATAACAACAACAACAACAACAACAACAACAAAAAGTCTTTGCGCCCTCTTTTGTGCCTTCTGCACTCATGCAACATTCTTTACCATTTAAATTCTCCCAGAAGACAGTGCATTATCGTAGCATTACTCACTTGAAGATGAGAAGTGGAGAATTTGTTAGGACTGCAGGTGATGAGGAGAGGCTCAAGCAGAATGTTAGATTCTGACCGATCTGCTCTGGTTTCATTGGGTCATTTCTAGCAACTCTGCTTAAGCGATCCTGTCAGCTACAGGGCGTGGGTGGGTTATTCAGCTCTGCCTCACAGAACACTCACCCTTCATCTCTGAGTCAGTTGCCTTTTAATGGACATACTATTCACTGATCATTTTCAAAAAAAACATGGGCCGACCTGGTTTTGTTTCTCTTGACAATGGCCCAAGTGTTGTTCTCTTCTGATTGAGTTTTGGGTTAAACTCAGTATGTCTTTGCTGTTGTTATTTGTTTTATTATATTTGCACTTTTACTGGAGGGGAAATATCAGAGTCAATGTGATCCAGCTGCCGCACATCAGCCGCGCCACACGACCTGCACTTTTACATCCAAGACATGCAGGGCAAAGGCTGCCTGCTCAGGACCGGGAGGTTGACAAAGGCAGCCCCTCCCATCCACTCACCGGCCAGTGGACGCCGGCCTCCGTGCCGCCTTGCTCTCTCCAGGATACTAGCTTTTCCACCCTTCTGCTTTTGTCCACCCGTAACTTGATAAGTATCGTGTCACCTTCTCGCACGTGGAAAGCGTGTGGTCAGCGATTCTGCATGTTTAATGGTGCCTGAACAATACAAAGGGGACCTGTCATCCATCTTTTGTTTTCTCATTATCAGTTTTCAGGCCACGTTCTAAACAAGGACAATGACCATCAGAACATCATTCCCTGGTATCCTACTCCTTGCTTACTCAAATCTCCTCACCACTCTCAATCCTGTCTAAGATCACATACAGGGATCCACCGTCTTTTCTCCTAAACAGAACATTTTGCGAAGTTAAGCATCAGCATTGCGTATTGGAGCCACACATCTTCAAGGAGGCTAAATTTAGTTCTTGAAGGATGAAAAATGTCTTATTCCTTTTCTGCATAAAGCACAGATATACCTAAATGTAGATAGATAGATAGATAGATAGATATACACATAATGCACAGTACTAAAACAGTGTATCTGTGGTATTAAATTTTCATGTGAGGAGGGACAATTAGGGAAAAAAAATCACAAAAGGCTTTTTGGGAGGTTGCTCATGAAAAAAAGGTTGAAAAACACTAATTTAAACTTAAAGGTAATTGCATTACAAAACGTCACTAATTCTTGATGGCTTTGGCACCAGTGCCTCAGGTGACACAGAAATACTAAGTTTGTTTTTATTCTGATATGCTTAAAGTATCCTCAAAATTATTTCTGTAAGTTGGGAACTGAAAGGGTTCTGTCACACTCATTTACTCTTTAACAAATAAGCCACATCCATGTCACCTCCTATTTTAGAAGCCAATGGGTATAAAGCAAAAGAAACGAAACCACTGAAAAAATAAATAAATAAATAAATAAACAAACAGGAAAGAAATAAAGACCTGGCACTCTGACACAGATGATTATATATAAAACAGCAACTTATTTTTAATGTCTATGAGCTAAAGATTTCTCAGGACATCTTTTGATTTCATGTAAAGTGTCCAATGTAGCAATCTTTGCCTTACAAACAGACTTGTGCATTCCAGAAAGGAAGCATGCATTTCACTTTCTCAAATATAAATATGTCATTCTTAAAAAATAATTTTTTTTTTACTTGCTTGGAGCAAAGACTAAAAGCAAGTATTTAATCTCGCTTCCTTTGCCAGTGCAAACGTATCTAATTCTGATCCTCATTTCCATTTCTTCCTTAATCTTTTTAAACCAGGGTTGGGCCAGCATTTATTCCCAAGCTTTCGGAGAAGTAGCCTGTATTTCAAACAGGGCCGTGATGCTGCTGCACGTTGTCCTGACCGGCGCTGTCCGGGTCCTTGCTGGAGAAAGAAACGGGAGGCATTTTACTCACAATCACAGAGCTTACGTATGCCAGCATCACAGAATGCAAAAATAACTTTGCAACAATCTGAAAGGGTAATTTATGGAGTGTGGACAGTAAATGGGGTATGTTTTCTGTCCTGAAAATCCCAGATGAGGGCAGGCTTATGAATAATTTTCAAAAATCAGGAAGTCTATGGAAATCCCCGCTGTCTTATAAAGACTGCACCATGCTCATCACATCTCCTATGGCTTCTGCCTCCTTCAAGGTTCCTTGGTCCTGACTCCTCATGGCAAGGGCCAAAGAACATAGGCACCTGCCTCCAGCAAATCCACTCCGATTCCCCCCTCATTCCCAGACACAAATTTCCATGAAAACCAGACAGAGGACAGAAAGTAGGGGCAGGATATTCCAAAAGCACTTCAGATCTGCAGCCTGATTTCATTAGACTCTCTGGCTTGTTTCTTTAGTCCCTGGTGTGTTGGCTGCAAGTGAAACTTTGCTAAAGCTGACACTTCAGAACTGAGAGTCTGAACACTTAAGGAAGGACGTGCCCACAAGGAAGGACTAGAAGCTCAGAGACAGTGAGGAAGGGGGCATTGCTCAGCGATGCTTAGATGCCTTTATGAGCTGACTCTACTGGAAGTCACTTGCCATGTCTCTGAACCACCCACGCATCCCTATAACATATGAAAGCTGTTCAGCCCAAAGGAAAAAAAAAAATTGACGGTTGTCATTAATCCAAGTTTAACTAAACACAACAGTTTCCAAGAGTACATTTCAGCCACTTCCTACCTGCAGACACCCAACCTGAGAAGCTGGTAGGGAATGGATGTTTTGGCACCACTGGGGGCGGAGGCAGGCAGCACCCAGGGGGTTTCTGTCTCTCCTGTTGCTCTGCAGCTGAGAGCCACACCCACGAGCTGACGAGGTAGCATCTGTCTGAAGGGTCTTCCTTGATGATGTGGCAAACTTCGAGGCCCAAGCACAGAAGCACCTGGACACCAACCCTTCCCTGCAAGCCACACGGCTGGTCGAAGGTTCTGGTTACCAGGGATGACACGCTTTTTCCAACAAGATTTTAAGCACATGTGGCTTACATCAACGGGGTCTCGTATTCATTCTGTGTTTAGACCACTTGCCTCGCACATTCTCATATTTACACGTTCACTGAATGTAACCTCAAGTGAATTCTTTAAGAAGTCTTAATGTGCTTGAGACTTCTCAAATATAATTTGGACTTTAAATTAAATTTGTACCCTGATGGGAAACTGCAATGCTTGAATGCGGTTTACAGCAGCAAGTGGTCGCACAGGAGGCCTTGGAATAGAACTCAGTTACCTGGAAAGAACTCACACCTTGTGGCCCACGTTCCATGTAAGACGAAACAAGTTTTGACTACAAAATCCAGCTCACCGCCTGCATCTGAAAGCCGGGGAGCCTGCAGTACATAAGATAAAGTCTTGCTTTTCCATTTGTCCTTAGATGACCCTACAGCGAAGCACTGCAACACAGCAGAGATGCATAATTCTACACGCTAGAACCCACTGCCATGCTCCTTGGTTTGCGGTTTTCGGTTTGGTTGGGTGTTTTAATAAACCACCACGTTCCTTCTGCTTTCATGTTTGGTTACCAATAATTGTGCTGCATTAGGTGTAAAATTCAATACAGTGATTACAGTCTAGAGAATCCACACTTATTTTATTTAGCAGTTTTGTTTTATTTTATCTTTACAGAGAGCACTGCCCACAGGGAAAAATAAACCAGAACAAGAAGAGTCAAATTCCCTTATTATGCACTAGCGATAATGAAAGCAGACTTATCTACAGGGAACCACGGGCAAGCTAGAGACCAGCTACTGGAACTAAAAACAAATTTCTTATTCAGGAAAATGTAAATGAGTAAGAATCTGCTAGTGAAGTTTCTTACTTTGCACAAAAATTAAATGAAATCTTCAGAGTAGCACAGGCTGGGCACAGTGGCTCAGGCCTATAATCCCAACACTTTGGGAGGCTGAGGTGGGAAGACTGCCTGAACTCAGGGGTTCAAGACCAGCCTGGACAACTTGACGAAACCCTGTCTTTACTAAAAATATAAAAAATTAGCTGGACATGGTGGCACACACCTGTAGTCCCTGCTGCTTGGGAGGCTGAAGCATGAGAATCACTTGAACCCAGGAGGCAGAGGTTGCAGTGATCTGAGATCCCGCCACTGCACTCCAGCCTGGGCAACAGAGTGAGACTCTGTCTCAAAAAATAAAAATTGTTTTTTAAAAGGAGTAGCTTAGTTAAAAGGGTAGACGGTTACTCAATGACGTATCACCTATAGTACACATATTGTACATTGATAATAACAAATGGCATGTGAGCACTATGGATTGACTTCAGAAGACTTTGCCATAAGTTTCAGTATTGCAAGTGAAGGGAAAGGTCTCTGTTATGTGCAACCTGTCATGATCAAATTGTGTGACTATGTCTTTGCAAAGGTTAATTCTATAGCAATACAGTTAGTTGATGCACTTTCTTCCTCTGGGATGCCAGCACTTTAAGAATACTGTTCTTCAAAATAATCATTTGTATTACTCTCAAAATACATGCAAAATAAGAAATTTGTCATCAAGCTGGAATTATCTTTAAATAGAGGATATTCAAATAACATTTTTATGCATGGAGTTGTCACAGCACGATTCCAACAAAAGCTGAGCTATTTGTTACCAGGCACACAAAGTTTGGGTCTGAAAGCTGATATTTTATTTTGCTCTTTAAAAACATGAAGTGACTCAATGGGAATTTATACATGCATTTTTTCCCTCCAATGTAAAAACTGCAGGTTTAGTACCAAACATGTCACACTGGCATTCAATTTTCTGTTGCTATCCTATCTGGTTCCCTAGTAGCATAAGGTCACTAAAATTCTACTCCTGTGGGCAAGTTACATGATAGATGTGTGGCTGCTCATTATATTAAATTTGAATTCCTAAGCTAAACATTCTAGACCTGTGCTATTCAGTATGGTGGCCACTAGCCACGTGTAGCTATGGAGTCCTTGAAATGTGACCAGTCCAGATGGAGACGTGCTGTAAGCACAAACTACACAATGGATTTTGAGGATTTCATATAGAAGAAAATAAAGTTAAATATCTCATTAATATTTTACACTGATTACATTTGAAATAATATTTTCAGCATGTGTTACATAAATTACATTACTAAAATTAATTTCACCCGTTTTTGTCTTTTCTAATGTGACTACTAGAAGATTTAAAACTATCCCTGAGGTTCATGTTCTATTTCTTTTGCCCAGCACTGCTAGGACATTCCACAGACTTTGGGACTTTGTCTCCATGTCACCTATTCCCTTCCGGTCACTTCTGTTTCTGTTTTTGCTTTGTTTTGTTTTTTCCAGACCGTGTCTTGCTCTGTCGCCCAGGCTAGAGTCCAATGGGTGATCTCAGCTCACTGCAACCTCTGCCTCCCAGGTTCAAGCAATTCTCCTGCCTCAGCCTCCCGAGTAGCTGGGATTACAGGCGCCCACCACCACGTCTGGCTAATTTTTGCATTTTAAGTGGAGATGAGGTTTCACCATATTGGCCAGGCTGGTCTTGAACTCCTGATCTCATGATCTGCCCGCCTCAGCCTCCCAAAGTGCTGGGATTATAGGCGTGAGCCACCGCACTCAGTTTCTGGTCACTTCTGTAACAGGCACCCTGATCTGACCAAGATAACTACATACAGCAGAGTCCTGTGGGTGGATCCCAGAGTCAGCCTGTCAGTTCTGATGCTGCACTGGCTCCCACTGCTGTGTGACTCCAGGCAAGGTGCTCAGCACTCCTGAGCCTTGCTTTGCTATTCTGGAAAATGAGGGCAATTAGAGCACCTCCTGCAACAATCCACGGTGAGGACAGGCCTAGCAGTATGGCTCCTGCGGCTATACCATCTGGTGAGTGAATATCACCTGCCACCTTCCACAACATCGCACCTCTCCCTTCCCTTCTATAAGATTGCTTTCTTCCCTACCTCTTAACTTCACACTTGAGATACTGAAGTCGGTGTCTGGTCTGATCCCTCCAATACACCAGAGGGTTGGGACAGTTTCTGTACTGTGTGACCCACTCTCAGGTAACACTTCCACCCTCCAAACACAGCAGCGAGCATGATTCACCCACCCTCCTGCACAGTGCTACCTCCAGCATCCCCACCAATCTAGATCCAACAGGTCATGGCACAGCTCAAGGGCCTCAGCCTTCGGGTAGCATGCTCTGATCCTCTGATCTTCCTATGGAATGGTGTAGATTGCTTTTTGATTGCATGACTTTATTTTATGTTATTTATACTCTACCTTGTTCTGAAAAAGGGAATCGAAGCGATCTACAAGGATATGTGCAATATGACAAAGTTGTTTGAAATTCAGAAGCAAAATAAAAAATCAAGATGAAGCTCAAGGGAAACAAGGGTAAGAACAGAAACTCGAGTAAAGAATGCAGTGGCCCTCCAGGCAGGCCTCAGGGGCTTGCATATCTGCAGGAGTTGGGTTATTCACATGTCTCCAAATAATGAAATCCAACAATCACTCCTGATGCTAAGGCTAAAAATGAAATCCTTCAATGATTCCACAAGAAAGAAGGACCCGTGTGATAGCAAGCATGCCCAAGAATGGCCCTACAGCAAACCCAGTGCATTGCATGAGGCTGTCTCCCCTCTAAGGAACATCCCCTCCATTGCCATACAGTCTAGAGCCCCGTTCACTGCTATGCTGGCCCAGTTCAGGCAGGTGGTTCCCATTGAGGATGCCACTGTTGTGAGTATGTGAGCTCAGCTCCTTCAAGATGCCGTGATGTGCACGTTTACCCTCTTTCTAGATTTCATGACACAAGCATTCATGCCTTTTCTAGATTCTACAGCAAGTATGTTCACCCCCTTTCCAGATTCCAGGATTTCCAGATTTCACAGTCACCCCCCAGATTATAGATTCCATGGCATGCACATTCGCCCATTTTCTAGATTCTGTGCTGTGAATGCTCCCCTCCTTTCTAGATTTGGTGGTGTGCATGTCTGCCCCAATTCCAATTCCACGGCATTCTTGCTCGCCTCCCTCTCTAGATTCCGTAGCGTAGGAATTCATCCCCTTTCTGGATGTTGCCTCCCTGAAGGCATTCCCCAAGGTTTCTGCATAGTGTCTTGCAGGAAGTCTTGCACAGAACATAAGGCAAAAACATGGACTAAATGGACAGCTTGCCATTTCACCATATAGTTTGTAGCTTCCAGCCTCTCTTCCTTTGCACATGCCTTTCCCGTGATCTGGAGCACCCTCTCTGCCACTGGTGTCCTGCACCTTCACAACTTCAGTCAAATCTGACTGCCACCATCTCTGCCTACTCAGCATTCCCTAAATTCTCAGGCATTTCACCTGTCCTGCATTAACTTCCACCTGCAGATATTTATCCTAAGGACACTGCAGTTAGAATGTCCTTGCAAGGGTGAATTCTCTCTTCAACTAAACTTAGCTATTTGAAGTAAAAAGGGCGGTAGTTTTGTTTACATGTTAACACAACCTGTGGAAAAGAGAAAAATTCAAGCATGCCACTAATTCCTGAAGTCAGACAGACAGGTGGATAAGCAGGCTTCACAGCAGAATGTTCTGGCTTCTCTCACTAAATTTGCAGTTGTCTGTCTAATCTCTAGATGTGTCCAGTGTTCTAACAGTTGCTGTGTGACTCATACTCCTCTTTTTTAGGACAGTGCTCTCATTTAATAGATGCTCAATATATTTTAATAAGAGATGTATTTCCAGGTTGCTTAAGACCAATAAAGAAAAATCATTATCATTTATTGCTTAATTTGGCAAAGAAAAAGTTTATATTGATGCTAAATGCATTTACAAATGTGCTCTTAATGTACAAACAAATGCAGCCCTTACTGTGGGTTACACATACTTATGAAATCATCTTATAGACTTACCTTTGGTTTTACAATTTCGTTATAGGGTACTTAGAAGAAACTGCCCTTGTGGGGCGTTCTGTTTAATCACTTATATTTACAAGTATTAGAAAACTGCAAAAATAAATTCAGTTTCATTAATAGATATTAGATCTTCAGAACTGATGCTATTTCAGCTTTAAGATCCTTTTATTGACTGGGCATGGTGGCTCAGGCCTATAATCTCAGCACTTTAGGAGGCAGAGGCAGGCAGATCACCTGAGGTCAAGAGTTTGAGACCAGCCTAGCCAACATGGCAAAACCCCATCACTACCAAAAATACAAAAACTATCCCAGCCTGTTGGCGGGTGCCTGTAGTCCCAGCTACTTGGGAGACCAAGGCAGGAGATCGCTTGCACCCAGCTGCAGGGAGCCGGGATTGCACCATTGCACTCCAGCATGGGTGACAGAACAAGACTCCAGCTCAAAAACTAAATATAAATAAATAAATAAAATCCTTTTACTCTGATGCCTCAATAGTAATCAATAATATTCCTCTCTATTTTAATGGCAGGGCCTTTAGGTTTCAGAATTGGGGGTAAATACTGGCAACCTGCTGATCTAACATCTCTTCTCCAGAAAAGTCTTCCTAGGTTTGATTTTTATTGTCATTATTTCTATTTTAAAACTCTGTAGTGAAGTAGGTTTTACTGCCAGGGTCAAATAGACTGGAAAATACTGTTCAACACTGACCAGATGCAATTTTTCCCTCCACTTTTGCTTATTCTGTCCTCTTGCTGCCATATCTTGCACTGCAGAAAAAGCAAGCCTTGCACAAGGCAAGTTTAAACTTTGTGCAATTATAGACCCAGATTTGTAAATCTGGCAGCAGGCTCACATCAGCTTTGTGAGGCTGGATATAATTTCAATGAGAATCCATTCAACATATGAAATCTTCTTCGAACGTTTCTCAATTGGCCCTTGGTTTCTTTTCAAAATGTTTTTACCTCATTTCCTAATAAAAGAAATCTCAGCTTTCTGATACATTTAATTAAAAACTTTTATGTTGAGACTGTAAATGTGAGTGGTTTCTGTTTCAAAACATTGCATTTTACTAGCACATGCTTCACTTATTATTTATATTCTGCTTAGATCTCTGCATTTCCCATGTCAAAATCCTGAAATGCACCTCCTTCAGTGCTAAGGTCTAAAGTTTTCCCTTCCTAAGCATTGCCACAGTCATCCCCCTTCCTCCCACAGGACCCTCATAATAGCTTCTTTCAGTCCCTACTCTGAACCCTGAGACCCCCGTTCACTCTCATGTCAGGCAGAATTCCGAGCCTCTGCTGCACACAGAGGCGGGTCCAGGAAGGTATCCCGTGTTTCTGAAATTCCTTCCTTGCCTGTGCCGAAGCTTCCCAATTCTCCCAAGAGTCCTCGTTTTAAGAACACAGCATCGTGCTAGCCATCAGCATTTCCCTCCATGCACTGTAAATGGATAACCAGCTTGGGTGCTGGGAAATTCACCTTGCTATCCCCACTTCTCAGCCTTTAGCAATGTGTATGGAATGCACTTGGCTCCCTTCAAATTGTGTGTGAAGGGTGACATCTGACTATGAGCAACCAAAAAGAACCATTTAATCAGGACAAATTCCCTTTGAGCTTATTAAGGCTTGAGTGTGGATTTTTTTTTTTTTTTTTTTGACAGTCTCGTTCTCGTTGCCCAGGCTGGAATGCAGTCAGTGGTGCAATCTTGTCTCACTGCAACCTGCGCCTCCCAGGTTCAAGCGATTCTCCTGCCTCAGCCTCCTAAGTAGCTGGGATTATAGGCGCGCATCACCACGCCCAGCTATGAGTGTGGATTTTTAAAATGTCAGCAGCACCGTCGCTGTAACCATGAAACAGTTAAGTGGTCATGGTTTTAAGAAGTGCAGTTTTGGGGGACAAAAACATGACCAATAGACTCTATCTCAGCATCCAATTCTTAAATTAGTTAATACAAACTTGGGCCCCACTTTCCAATAGAGGCACAGCTCTAAGTAAAGGCTGGTACCCAGCTCTGCCCATTCAAACTATTTGGTGAACAGGGCGAATGGGAGAAATTGTAGGTAGTACCGCAGAATCTGCCTGCCTGGGAGAACGGGGTTTCCATGAAATAAAGCTTTAAGGTCCCCAGATGCCAGGACTCTCTCCCTCCTCTATTCTTCAATGCAGCCCCCGCCAGCCCACATGTGATGAGAAACCACTGCCCATGCAGAGGCCCCAGCGGCAGGCAAGGGCAGGTCTGTGGTTGAAAGAGAGGAATATTGCAAAGGGGTTTCTGTTTCTGGCTGGAGGGGAGTTTCAGGGAGGGCAGCGAGGTCCAGGCTCCAAAGCTGGCAGCCACCCCTACAGATGGAAAGCTCCAGTAGCAGGACCCATGAAGGGACACAGCAGGGCTTGTCCCATGTCATTGGGCCATCGAGACCTCAAGGACTGCCTGGATTTTGGGAATTCACATCTGCAAACCAAGAAAGAGCAGCATGTTTCCATTGCCAATTCCAATCAATTTATTAAATTAAGGCAATAGGTAACTAACAGATTTACTAAGATCTTGGGTTTTTCTTACTGTCCATCTTAGTTCAGGTGAAAAGATTCACACCACCAGCTAATCTGATTCTGAGATGCAGCTTCTGAGTGTGCACAAGATAATGCTTCCCTGCCAGGCGTGCAGAAAATCATGCGCGCTCCAATTTAGTCTTTCTTTTACTTTCCAACTTTAAGTACTTTAGTGAGCCCCAAGAATGCATAGCCCACCATTTCCACCCAGTTATAAAGAAAATTAATCTTTCCACCAATAGCAGAGAATCACTTAATGGAAATAGAACCATAGTACGTCACTAAATAAGGCTTCACTCCTTTGCTCCCCTGCACTCAAAACTGAGGTGCAGATGCATTTCTACACTTTTCAAATGAACATTTCGGAACTTTTGCTGAATGCTTACACCGAGTAAAAATAAGGGTCTCCTATTTTTTTAAAGTCATTCTATATGTGCCTGTTTTCTATCCTATTCCTTAGAGGGCTGCCTTTTCCCCCTGGAGTATATTTTGCAGGGGGAATCATTATTGCAACAATGTTATCCCAAAACGGATCACGTATAAGACAAAAGCAGGTATAAAAATCGCATTCCCACTAAAACAATTCAAAATCATAGATTAGGCTTTAAAAGGAGGCAGCTACAAATCTAGGTTTGAAAAGCCTTTAGACACACTAAAGATTTGTCCCAGATCACATCGGACGTCATTTCTCTAGGATCATAACAAAAGGAGTGATAAATTAATTCAAATGGCCTATTTTACACACTTGAAGGGTATTTCTACTGTCACATAGAGCCATTCCGAATAGGACAGAGTCACATAATGAAACTTCCTTTGCACATTCTTCTGAACACGCACTCAAGATAACCAAACCCCTTACTTTCATTGTAAAATTACTGTTTCTCATTTGCAATCAGGGTCTCCCAGATTATGACATGCAACCCTAAAAATAGGAGAACTTAAAAGTTAGTTTAAATCCAAAACTTAGACCTAGAGCTCCATTTTTAGACTCACCCTTTAATTTCTTGGTGTTGTCTACATTTTACTTAAATTTAGCAAAGTAATTTTAGCTCACCCTCCTTCACTACCTTCACTAGACTTTGCAAGGTTACAAACACGAAGCATTCAAGCTTCTCTCTTTTTAATATGAAAATGTTTTAAATAAAAAATAAAGTGAAAAGGGGAAGATCTCTCTTTTAACTTTAACTTTTTTAGCTATGTTGAAGAACTGGTTCAGGTGACAGCCCAGCCATTGGAAAACTCCTGTTGTTGTTTGTTTACAAAGTAACTGCTTTCAATCAATCACTGTGAGAAGTCTTACACTGACAGTGCATCATGTACAGCTAATTAACTGACCCCTAACAAGGGTGTGGGAAATACCAGGGAGAATGCTATAATGCAAGGAACAGCAACAAGACGGAAGGGTGGCTGGTCACTGCCACGCAGGAGCATCCCCAAATACCGCAGTGATTTTCAGAGTTTTCAAAAATCCCCTACTCACACCACTGCCACCAAGTATCATAATCTTCTGAAACTGCACCCCAAAGATCTGAACGTCTGTCATATCAGCCTATTTTTCGCACAAATGTTGCTCCTAAGATTCAAATTCAAGGTGTAGAACATTAAACAATAGCTGTATTGTGAAGGACCATGCTCCCTGGGAAAGCCCAAGAATCCTTACACATTGGGGAAAGAAAAAAGAACTCCTTTGCCATACTCCTTCTCTCTGGAAAACTGCCTCAGACACAAAGGGTAAAGAAGCAAAGAGGTGACAAAAAGAGACCTGCATTCGGAGAGATCAGCTCTCAACTTAAACTGAGAAATGACCTGCAGCATCATAGAGCTGGGATTTCGCTACCTTGACCAAACTGCCTCCCAGACTCCGTAAGTCGCATTAGAAATGTAGGTGTCTGGCCGGGCGCGGTGGCTCACGCCTGTAATCCCAGCACTTTGGGAGGCCGAGGCGGGTGGATCACGAGGTCAAGAGATCGAGACCATCCTGGTCAACATGGTGAAACCCCGTC
>NW_016107356.1:8585469-8590441 GCF_001604975.1 Cebus imitator
AAAAAAAAAAAAAAAAAAGAGAAATGTAGGTGTCTCTGTGTCAACACCTTCTGAATGGAGTTCTATGAAATAACAGGCAACATAGACATTTATTCACCATGACAATGTCTCCCCACCACTCCAGAGCCCATGACTGGAGCTTACTTGGAATCGGTTTTTGCCTGGGAATAGGAAAGACTTCAGAAACACTAGCTCTTCTGTTTGGAGAAGAAGAAATCCCCCCTTTATTTTTTGTTTAAAGATAGCAAGAAAAACAATCAAAGCTAATATTAACTTTAGAAAAAAAAGTGTTGAAAGTTTCCTATTAACCTTCTTACAATATGAGAAACATTTAAAATATACAATATGAGAAACATTTAAAATATACGTAACATCTAAGATTGTAGAATAGTATGTAAGTTACAAACTCCTTTTGACATCTTTCAGAGATGCTTTCCTTCTTACTTACGTATCTAGTATTCCATTGGGATCTTAGGTCTTACAACAAATAAAATATCTGATTTTGTAAGATTAAAAAATTCAACAAGGTTTTTCTTTAATATCAAAGCAAAACGTGGAAAGTGGAGGGGGAATGTTTATATGCAGCTGTGCATGCAGCTGCCTTACACAACCCCTTCAATGATAAATGCTAATTTTCTAAATTTTAGCTAAAGGATTCGCATCAGATTAAATCACCAATAATCCCTCATGAAATAAAGATAAATGTGAAATAATGTACTACAACTCTAAAATTTTTTACATAGAATGAAGTAATTACAAAATGTTACAAAAGAGAAGAAACTGAAATTATAAGCGCTACTGGAATTACATATTCCTTAACAAATGTCTCAAGATAGATTATCCTATTGCTAATTTGGTGTAATTTCCAAAAGCCATTGACCCAAACCGAAGCTAGGATTCCCAAAAGGCAAATAGCATTTGTGACATGTGTGGCTCCTTTGTAAAACTTGATATATTAGCCACAAGTTTGCATAGCTCACCCTGATTCTGCTAGAATTACAATTTCTATGGTGTAATTAGCTTATTAATAATTTGGCACACGGTGAATTAATTTACATGGTTGGGTTTTTTACAACGTCTGTTGCCTGATCCTCCTATGGTTGAAGGCTAAGAGCTCTGCCCTGCCCTGGGAGCTGGCACCGGCTGATGCCCGGCAGAGCAAGGGTTAACTGTGAGACTGTGACAGTTCTCCCTTCAGGGGCTCTAAACTACTTGGAAAGAATGGAAAACAGTCAAAAATAGTCCCAAAGGTAAACAAACTCTGTGCCCTATGGATGTCATTCAGGAACGAATAAAATGTATTTTTATTCACATTGAAAGTTTTCCGAACTACAAAAGCTATGGAGACATGTACAGTGTGAAACCTGTAGCACATAGGAATATGTTATTTTGAAGGATAAAAGAAATTATATTTAGATCGATGAAGAGTTGTACTAAATCCACATCGTCATTGAAACTGTTTATTTTACTGGGCAGTTTAGTCCGTTGTTAATAACAGCATTTGTCTTGTACTTAAAAGATAATTAATACCTCTGTGCATCTATGCAACATATCATAGCAATAAACGGAAGATGTATTTCAGACAGAAAGCAGGAAAGGCTAGCTGATAAAATACAGGCTACATTTTTTTTAACATGCCAAGTGTTGCAACTACGGTGGTAAACTGGAAGCAAATAAACACAACCGCTGCAGGCTGACGAAGGGGAAGGTGAAAAGACAGAGTGGGATAAGAAACGGACCGCTCCTGGAGCTGAGAGCCGCTCCCAGCGCCGGTGTTGCCGCGCGTGCCGGAGGGTGCCGTCGGGGGTCATTCCACAACCGGGACCAGCGGACAGTGATAGCTCAGCCTCACACCTGGTCCCACTTTAGGCCAAGCGTGAGCTGTAGTTCAACCTTGGTTGCCATTCCAGACAATGACAAATAACCTCTTGCCCAGGACCCCAGATGAAGTCCCCGCGGCGTGCTCCCCTGGCCCTTGTCAATTTCGGGGTGCTCCTCCTCTCCATCCGCACCCGACTGCAGGCGCCTACCGGGGACCCCGCACTGGTGAGCCGTCCCTCCTGGCGTTGCATGCCCCACCTGTCCGGGCGCCGTCAGAAGGGCCCTGCGGAGCGCGCCCCTCGGGCCACCCCGCTGCCGTCGTCCCCGCAGCCGACGTCGCCAGCTCGGGGCCGGGGCAGGGCGCGTGGGGCGCGAGACTTACCGAGACGGTGGCGCCGCCGTCGGGGGAGGGGTTTCCTGCACGTGTATGCCCGCGCGCGTGCCTTGGCCGTGCGCGCCGAGCCGCGTCGCACTAACTCCCTAGGCGCCGACGGGCTCAGCCCATGGTGCGGGCGCCCGGCTCCGGGAGGCTCCGGCTCCCGCCAATCGCCGAGCAGGGCAGCCGCCCCGACGCGCGACTTGCGAACCAGGAGTGCGCGCCGGGGGCGGGGCGGGGGCGCGTGGGCGGGAGTGCACGCGCGTGGCCAGGTGCGCGTGGGTGCGAGCGCGCGGGAGTGTCCGAGTGCGCGCGTGTCCGTGTTTGCGTGGGGGTGGGGTGCACGCGTGTCCTCGGGACCGGGAGCGCGGTCGGCGCGGGCGTATTTGGACACTACGCGCCCTGCCCGCTTGGGTTTAGGACGCTGCTGGAGGCTCCCGGGAGGAAGAGGAGGCGGAGGAGGAGGAAGAGGAGGAGGCGGAGGAGGAGGAAGAGGAGGAGGCAGAGGAGCCGAGGCTGGGACGGCGGGAGGAGAGAGTCCGGCCCCACAGGAAAGGAACCCGGGACGCGACCACTGGAGGGGCGAGGAGCGCGGAGAGGACCAGTGGGGAGGAGAGGAGGGTAGGGGGAGGTGCGGGCGGGGAGCCGCGGGATGCTAGCTCCTACAACTCCGGGTCTCTGTTAGAGTGAAATTTTTCCAGCCACAGTGAAAACCGTTACAAACATGGAAAATAGTAAAAGTGAAAACGGTTGCGACACTAGACGTTTATGAAATGCCCGCGGACTGCCCTCGATGCCGGTCGGAATTGGGACGGCGTCGCGCGGAGCTTTGGGAAGGAGAGGCGCGGTGTGCGAGCGCCGCGGGCTGTGATGGGACCGCGGTCGGTCGTGGGAGGAGCCGGATGCGGCCGCAGGGACGCGGGGATGCCGAGGGGAGCGCGGCCTGACCCGACCGACGCGCGCGGTGACAGCCGCCCTCGGGAGACAACTGCGCCCGGGAGAAGCAGCCTCCAAAGGGTGCAGCGGGCAGGCTCCGCTCTCCGTCTCCGGCCGCCGGGGCTAAGCCCCGTCCGGATGTTTTCGTTTCTATGCGAATCCCAACGTGGACATCCGGCTTACCTGAGCGCAGCTCCTCTTCACTCCTGTCCCTCGGGGGCTGTCACGACCGCCCCAGAGCGATCTCTAGGAACCCGTCCCGGAGCGATCTCTTGCACACTCTCCCCATTCCGACCAAGTGAAAACTACCCATGTCCCTCCCTCTCCAAACTTTAACAGCCAAGAATTTCAGCAAACAGCCAGAAAGAAAGCTAAGTCCCCCCCACCACTCCACCCCAAGGGAAGGGAGGGAATAAGCACTCCTTTAATTTGAAAAATAATAATTAAAACTCCCTCAACTTTTAAGGCCGAGCAACATAATCTATTAATTGGTCGCTATTAACATGCAGTTTTATTGACCATAGCACACAGAAGTCTGATTGTGAGGGAGGAGTGTTTTCAATGAAAGTGGAGTTATTTTAGCTGCAGACGTGTTTACATTTCTGTGGTTTAGTCTATAACTTTCTCTTTTTCTTGCTTCAGAATTCTGCTCCATGAAGCAAAGCCCTTAGCTCCCAGACATTCCAAAAAGTCTGCCAAAATAGTAGAAAAAAAGAGAGAGGGAAGAAAAAACACACGGAGACCCCCAAGTCTGGGTCAGGCTCAGGGTTGGATGTGGGCAGGGTGAGTGTGCCCCCTCCCCACGCACTTTCCAGTTAAGAAAAAAAAAAAAGGCTTAAAGGCTCCATTTCCTGTTTGCTGGGGGACAAAAATAAAATGGACCTGAGCAACTGAGTTTAGAAACTGCCTTTTCCAGTACCTATAGGTTCTGACAGGATCTTTAACCCTACAGATGCCAAAATGGGCTCGTTAAAATTTGAGACCCTAGCCAAGGAAGCTTTTCCCGTGTTAAGGTGGACAGCCTTCGTGAAACTACAAATGCATTCCTAGGAAATTTCTTGAACAAACAGGCACACCATGGTAGTTGGAATACAAGCCCACCTCTCCATAGGTGGCCAAGAAAAGATACCAATAAAAATAAATATTGAAAACAGATTCAATTTCTGACAAGCATGGATCCTTTTTCCCTCTGAGCTACAAAGAACAGAATGCATATTTAAAGGTGGGTATTTAGTAATAGGGTGTTGTCAGTTTGTACAATCTGTGCTTGAATCGTCATTTGCAAAGTCGATTTAATTTCCTTTGGTATTGAATGTGCTCGCTAGTCACACAGAAGTCCCTATACTGCAGTTCACATGGCCTTAAAATCTTAAAAAATATTCTATCTGACTCTCTCCTTAACTACCAAACACATATTTTGTTTCCTGTTCTCTCTATTCTCCAAATATTCCAGATCCAAGATATTTCACTGAATTTTGAAATCTTCCAGTTAGCCACTAATTTTCAAATCTCACCATAGTGAACCCTTAAAGTAAATAGGTTCTGAACCTATTCAATGAGATCAGTAGCCCACAGGCCAATGACTCTGCTTTTTAATACTTTTAAATATGCTGCCGTTTCTCAATCATCATCACTAGCACTGAATATTATCACATTATAGAACAATGCTGAAAACAGTATGCGTGCTGATGAACAAAATAACGTTTAACGTTTTAAGAATAATGAACTGCACTTTAATAGTAGAAGGAACATGATCTCAAAATGAGCTCAGAAAAACCCCAATATTTGAAACAATGCTATTTGTGACTCTCCCTCATTACCATCTTCAGTCCCCCCCCC
>NW_016107356.1:8590474-8602315 GCF_001604975.1 Cebus imitator
GAGAGAGGAGAGAGAGGGAGAAGGAAAGAGAATTTCTTAAAAGATGAAAGACGCATACTGAGCCCATTCATAAAATGTGGGTCATCAACCTTGAAGAACCTCAGTATCCAGAATCCTAGAGTTTTGCACAGCCCGTATGACAACATCTCCTCCAACTGATTGCATCTTGTAGTTACAGTTAGGAAGTTCTTTCTGTTGTCCAGCTAATCCCTGCCTGTGACCACAGGCAGCCCTTTAGTCTGCTTCACGATTTAGGTCAAATAGGAGGAAATCCGTTTCAATGAATTAAATCAATTAAGTTAACCTGAAAGGCCAAAAGAACACAAGTAAGAGACAACTTCACTTTCTGTTCTGCAGGACAAACATCATAATTCTAATTAAAATGTCATTTAAAAGGAAAGTTTTTATAAAAACACCACTTGACAGATTCCATAGGAATTAGTATTTTAAACTATTTCACACATGAGATGGTCTTCTTTTTATATAAAGTTTTGTGGCCGACTTAATTCATTTTAAAATCCGTTTTATCCAAAACATGTTTTGGATTAATTTAAGTATTTGTTACTGGATAATGTCAAGCTCCTTTTCAATGAAATGTCCTGTGTTGGGTTGTCACACCTGTTAAATATAACCCTGCTTTTCTTTTGATATTCTGAGAAGGGCTTTAAAAGGTTTTCATCCCCCAATATGGAGATTTAATTGCTTTACCTATAATAAAAATAATCCCTATAAAATTCAGATTGTGGATATTTCAAAGCTGAAAGAACTATTGGATTGGGATGTAAAGGTTGCAGTTCAAAAAGTCTCCCACTTTTAATATAACATGCATGGTGTTATGAGTTATAAAATCCTGGTTATCATTTTGGAAGGTCTGGTTTTTGTTGTCCTTGCATGGAGTGTCTTTGAGCGTACTTTATGGCTTAGCAGTTCTGCGTGTGCATGTGTGAAATATGGAAAGGGTGGCATATCCCTCTACAGTAAATGCTCACAAGGAAGGAGGTCTCAGATTCTGTTTTAAAGAAGGTACTACAGTGAGATTCCTCACATTGACCCATTCACATCTTTGGTGAGCTCAAATCTGACTTGAAGCCATTCTGAGGATGGTCATGGTTTGAGAAAGGAGATTGCTCTCAGGCTTCAGCCATTGCCAGGCACCTGAGCCCTACTCCACAATCTCCACCCAATCGGGACCTTCTTTTCATCATGCAAATGGGTCCATCAGGGTGGAAGCTAAGGAGTCATCAGAGGCCCCTGTTCTGTCCCATTCCTAGCTCCACTTTCCCTTATAGCAAATGATTAGAACACACGTAAGCAACCAAGACATGGAAGTGATGGGAATAAGTGTCAGAACACAACAGTTGGGGGTTCCCAATGGGGCATCCCTGGGTCCCTCTCTCCCCAACTACCCTCACTCATTCCCTGATTTCCATCACTGACTATTAGGGAACAGGACAGATGTGTATCTTCTCTTAGGGGAACCTCTAACCTTCTACACAAGCATTACTATTGTCTTTTATTACTTGCCGCTAAGAAGTCGTTTTAAGTGTTCTTTATCCTTCCAGACAAACTAATTTCACACAACACTCTCACCCTCTGAAGCATTTTTTTAATCTATGTCAGATGCAGTTTAAGTCTTTAGTACACACAGCAGTTCTCAATAACACGTGGTTACCACAAACTGCTCCGTAAAATTGCATAATGCATAATTCCTATCAACTTGCATAACACACAAAATAAGTTGATATGAAACACATTGTACATCTGTCAATGAGCTTCGGTGACAAAGGTTATACAAAACAAGTCGGGAGACTCTATTTGTATTTTTAAAGTGGAATTACGTGGAGTACGACAGGAGATTTGCCCCAGCCTTTCTGACAATTATACTTGGGCGATTCAGTTTTGAACATCGTATACTATGACACTAAGTCTATCATGAACAATTTTGTCATGTATATTTTCTTAACATGATTACTCATGAATGTAAAACTAGTTGCAATTTTAGAAAATTGAGACAATTTATTCTCAGTGAAGTTTTGGATCGATAAAGTCACTAGCTGATATGGTTTGGCTGTGTGCCCACCCAAATCTCCCAGAATTCCTACATGTTGTGGGAGGGACTCAAGGGGAGGTAATTGAATCATGGGGGCCAATCTTTCCCGTGCTCTTCTCGTGATAGTGAATAAGTCTCACTAGGTCTGATGGGTTTATCAGGGGTTTCTGCTTTTGCTTCTTCCTTATTTTTCTCTTGTTGCTGCCATGTAAGAAGTGCCTTTCACCTTCCGCCGTGGTTCTGAGGCCTCCTCAGCCATGTGGAACTGTAAGTCCACTTAAGCCTCTTTTTCTTTCCAGTCTCGGGTATGTCTTTAGCAGCAGCATGAGAACAGAATAATACAATAGCATAACAGTACATCAATACAAATCAAAGCGATATCTTAAGTTCTCTTTTGTATCCTAGCATAGTACATTAGGATTATTGGATGACCTGATACAATTTAAATGGGTAAAAAGTCCATCACAGATATAATGTGCCGGCAATTATTAGGAATGCATGTGACCAGGGATCCAGCACTTAGCAGCCACATGACTTTGGGCAAGTCATAACCACTGGGCTGAAGCCTCAATTCTCTTATTTATTTTTAACTGAGGCTGTTGAGGTTGATGACCTCAAATATACTAAGCACAGGACCTTCCAGGGAAGAACTTGGGTTATTCATCTTCATCTCTACTCTTTGGTGTAGTGACTAATTGATTGATTAAAAGGGAACCTATTGGTAATTTACTTCTCTTTAATAAGCCCTTGTGTACACAGTTCTTGTTTTTCTTCAGCAGCACTGCAGCAAGAGGTGTGCCTTCCTGGGATGGGTTCTGTCAACTTTGCATCCTATATCCACCTGGGGTGGGTGGAGAACTACACTTATACAGCAGCAGTTTCTGGGCCCTGCCTCCACATCGAAACCACTCTGATGATGAAGCTTCAAAACTATTGCCATCATCTGGGTGTCATCTCGACCCAGTGAGTCAGAATCTCAGGGGACAGGGAGACCATGGCACAGATAGATACATTTGAAGCTCTCCCAGGTAGTTGAAATGGACTTCCAGGACAGTGGTTATAGCAGTTGACATGATAGCCATTAAATGAATGATGAAGGAATTCTAGAAGCTTCATCTTATCAGACATCTCTGGGAAAGCATATTGTTGAAATGAACCTCTGGCAGGGCACAGTGGCTCAAACATGTAATTCCAGTGCTTTGGGAGGCCAAGGTGGAAGGGGTTCAAGAGCAACCTGAGAAACATGGCAAAACCCCATCTATACAAAAATTTAAAAATTAGGCATGGTGATGCAGAGTTGTGGTCCTAGCTACTGGGAAGGCTGAGGCAGGAAGATAGCTTGAGCCCATGAGCTGAAAGATGTAGTGAGCAACTGTGATCATGCCACTACACTCAGCCTAGGCAATAGAACAAGACCCTGTCTCTTTAAAAAAAAAAAAAAAAAAAAAAAACTTCCTACTCCCACAACAGCTACTTCCATTGCTAATGTCATTCTTCATGCGGTCACAAGGTCCTGGATACTTGGAATCCCTTCCTCATTTTGTCCCCTTGTCCTGCAATGTCCTTCCCATCCTTACCATAGCAGATGTCATTGATTTGGATCTACCATTTACAAAGCACTTACATGCATATTTGCCCTGGGGATAAGCATGCATGTAAGTGCTTTGTAAATGCTCGTCAGTCACCTTGTGCGGGAGTGACAAGGTGGAAACTCCAAGTTTGCACAAGTGAGTCAAGACTCAAACCCAAGCCTTTGAGTCTTCCCTGCATGGCCAGCTCACTACCCTCCCTTATCCAACGTCTCTCTCTGGGTACCTCCCTGCCAGCCCTGAGCCTAATTTAATTCCTATCCCCCAGCACTCCTTCCTACCTCTGAGACAGCACTTACTTCTCCTAACCTCATCATCCACGATTGGAACTGTCTGCATCTTTCTCTTCCCTTTTACGCATCAGCTCCTTGAGGTAACCTTAGTTCCCTTTGACCAATTCAAGGGGATCCTAGAGCCCCACCCCTCACTTATCCCATTGCTAAATAGTCACCATAGGCCATGTTGACCCCCTCAGCTCCTGTGAACTCCCCCTTCTGTCTATTTCCAGGGCCCATTTGCCTCATTCAAGGTTTTATAACCTCACACCTGGCCACTGAGGCTGTCTCCTAACTGCCCACCTGGCCACTGGTATCTGCCTGCACCAAGTCACCCTGCACTACAGCAAGTACCATCTTGCAGTCTTAGAAGCCTTCAGGAACGTCTCCTGCCTGCTGAGTAGATTGCAGATGTATTTGCTAGGTGTCACAGGATGAGGATTAGAAAACTGTGAGCGTACGTTTTCACTTTTGCCTTGCAAAGGACAAGTTCTTCAGCAGGGACAATCTTTGATGTCTGCCTACCTGCCTGAAGGAGAAAGGGAGATTAGGATTTGTTACAGAAGAAATTCAAGGTGCAAGGTGGGATTATGGAGTGGAACAGGAGCTGCATTTCTTTAAGGCTCTGCGCTCAGCACCTCCCCGGCCTGGAGCATCCACTCAGGGAGTGCGCCAACAGTGTGGACGAAAAGAGAGTCCTGTGTGCCATTAAGATGTAGTGGGAGAGTTTGGATTCAGGAGGGAGAGAGAATAATATAGGGGAAAGTTTGCTCTTTCTAAAGCCTACGAATTGTGGGGAGAGATAAAGGAAGGAGTTATAAGAAAGTCTGGGTCCCTACTGTCTTCTCTGGCTTCTGCCCAGAGCCAGGGGGCAGGTGAGGCCAAATCCCAGGACAGAGTGAGTTCTTGTACCCAGACCCTAATGAGGACCCTCGAAGTTCTTGAGCTCCAGAACCTAGGGTGGTGGAGCGGGGCCTGGGTGTTCCTCTGTGGTGTAGACTCTGAGCGAGAGTCCAGGCGCCTGCTGCAGTGAAGGAAGGTCACAGTGAACCTTGGAAATCGGCCTCTGGTCTTGCAGGTTGGGTAAAGGGTGTGGCTGAGCCTGATGTAGAACAGCTGGCAGGCGCTGAGGGACGGCTAGGTGGCCAGGAGCTGCCAAGACAGGCCCTGGATAATAAGATCCCCCAGCCACGGGCTTCAGCCACATATGCCAGCCCAGCAAGAGGAACCCAGAGGGTAAGGGTCTTTCCCCAGAAACCCAGAGGCACTGTGTCGAGGACCTCCGTTCTTCCAGAAGACCTGTGCTACTCCAAGTGTGGGTCAGGAAGGGCCTGAGAAATGTGTTACCAGCCTCAACAAAACAAGTCCAGAAACTGAGGGTAAGCGTGTAGAAACGTCTACAGCTATCTAACTGAGTATTTTCATGTCTGTTCAACCTAATAAAAATTGAACTTGGATTCTGTGTGCCTTTTTCATTTCCTTTTTTCTAGTAACTTATTTTTCTCATACTTTACAAAGTATCCATCAGCACCATCCTGAACATTTGAAAACAAACAAACAAATTGGTTTTTTATCTTGGAGCGTTTGAGGAGAGCTGCCATAAACCACAGCAAGCCCACAGGCCCCGGCACCATCTTGGAAAGAGACCAAGCAAAGAGTTATGGACAAAGCATTTTGTCCAAGGGAGGCCTGGCCCTGCATGGAGACTGTATGGATCAGGCTTAAAGCTCTGACCACGTCTGGGAATAAAGCTAGTATTTTTCCTGCTAACCAGCAGGTGGGGCGCAGGAGGAAGCTCAGATTGAAACAATGACCCTTTCTCTGCACACATAGTTGTGGTGTGAATTAAGGTTTGTAACTCCTGTATGTGCCTATCTGGGTCTCCCACAATCTGGGTCCAGGTTTTCTTTCTAATTAAACACCCATCACTTTCTTATACGAATCTCCATATGCCCAGGATTCTCTCCCCAGTCCTTCCTGACCCTGCACAGCCTACCATTCTTGCACACCGTCAGAAAGATGCTCCATCTTAACAAATGTCTGTTGATTTCTTGGCCTTCCGCGTCACATTCTAAGCCTCGGGCACCAGTGCTTATGACCCAACTCACCTCCTAGTGCCAACATATGACCAACATAATTGACTCTCACCCTAGATCCCATTGGTCCATCTCTCTGAGTCTACCCACAGCTGCAGTGGACCATTTGCTCACATACTGACAGGTTCTTGGCATAAGCATGCCTGGCTTCTCTGAAACAGGCTTTCTCTGGGGCTACTGAAGCTTGTCCAGCCTTTGTGCAAAGCAGCCCTGAAGGGCTGAGGATGGGCTTCCCAACTCTCCACCCATAAGGGAGGGCAGTTGGTGGATCAATGCTTCGGCTTCTCACCCCCCGCAGGCACAACTCTGCAGTCCATCCCACAGGGGTCCTCGGAGGCTCCCCATGCAATCAGCCTTCGACTGTCCACTGAAGCAGTAATCAGCTTCTGGATGTTCTCTTAATTGGCCAGCATCCCTGGTTCCTCTTCTCTACTTCCTCACTTTTGCTTCCTGCAATCATTTCTAGGTAAACTGCCTGAACCTAAGGTCTTGTCTCAAGTCTTCTTTAGATGGAAACCAAAAAAGGCACCATCCCAATGGGCTGTTATCTGTTTGCCCAGACTCTTATCCTTCCAGCATTGGTGCAGAACCAACCTGGCTTCCAAGTGGAAGGTGCCCGTGGACCTGATCCAGGAGTGGACAAAGTGCCAGGTGATACAGCCAGAAAGAGCACATCTCTGTGGAGAATTGAGCCTTCAGTGATTCAGAGGCCTTAACCTCTTGTACCCTGACTAATGAAGCAGCTAGCATCAAGGAAGGTGGCAACCCTGTTACTTTTGCCTAAAAATACCCAAAGCTCCCTGTTATCCAAGAGGCCTTCATCTTTCCAGCTGTCACTAGCAGGGCAAACAGGAGACAGCCCCAACCCCTTATGCACCACCTGATTCTTTTCATTCCTTTGTGGCTCCTTAACCACTTTAACCAAGAAGGCAGGGGAGAAGACGGTACAAAGAAATACAGATAGGCGAGGATACAATAGAGATGGTGTAGCCCCTCCTCGCCCATGGGTGACCATAACTGCTAGAAGACTGAGGGTGTTGGGAAAGCAAGTCCCCACCAGCACTGAGCACAACTCCCAGGGCACACGGCCCCACAGAGTACTAAGCCTGTAGGTGCACATCCATCCGTCTAAGAAGGTCAGAGAGAAAGTGAAAGAGGGCATTGCAAACAGCAGTGTGAGTATTTCTCATGCAGCCTCTCGCACAGGCAGGGTGCACACTGTTCCCATGCTATTTCACACGCTCTTCCACTACGGAACTCAGCACACGATCTTAATGGGGTTGGCCTCTGCCTCCTGCCAGCCTGTGTGTTTCTTGATGGCAAGGTTGTCTTATTTATCTTAGTACTCTCAGAGCCTGGCACATGGGAGATATTGAATAAATGTTTTTCAAATTAGGCTGCAATAAATTAAATTGAATCTAGTTTGTCTTGGATGAAAATACACTGGAGATAAAAGCAAAACATAGTGCAGTTTGTATGAGTTATTCTGTCTCTTTCTATATATGTATACATATTTATATTTAGTTATAAGAAATATAAATATAAATTTATAAGTGCACACACACACACACACACACACACTTTCTTCTAAATTGGTCTGAGTTGAGGCAAACCAAGGTGTGTTCATTCCATTAATCAGTGAAGCCCAGTGTTCTGTTCATTTATAACTATATTCAAGAAAGGATTCTAAGTCATCATAATAGAAAGACAACCCCAGAACTCAGAGCCTTGTAGCCCAGTTCCAAAGAAAAGAAAATGTGAACTTTTTCTCTGAAGTGTTAAACTGTAAGGAGTGGTTTCCCTTGTGTGTGTTACTTATGGGCCCACAATTGAGTGCCAAATTGCTAATGAGTAGGTAGGACATGCTGTCCATTCACCCTTGGCAATTAAGATGAAAGTTACATACTTTTTATGATATCCTCCCCGGGCCCCAGAATAAGCCGTGGCAGCTACACCTTTCCCCCTGAAATATCCCCTTCATTTCCCACCCACTCTGTGGCTATTCCTGGGACTGAGCCCCTTTCATGAGTTCCAGCAAGTCCCCATCAAACCCCCAAATCCCACCACAGACCACATCGTCCCAGACCAGACCTCGTCTGTTGAGCTAGTTGTCTGTTTCTATGGGGATCTATCACCAAAGTAAGTTACAGTCTTTCACTACCAAAGTTACTGGGCTTTTTTTTTTTTTTTTTNAAAAAAAAAAAAAGTTATTTTTGCACTTCATGTTTACTACTTTTGTTTTGATGGAAGCTAAAACCCATCTTCAACTTTCTGGCAAAATATTATTTTTGATATTCAATAAACAGAGCTTTCTTATTCATCTTTTTCTTTCAAAATTACTTTTCTATATTACAATTTGTATTTGTTAATCATGTATGGAATCAGCTTCTAAACAGAAGAAAACAAGCATCAGCTCTGTAGAAACTGCAGACGTTTTGGATGAGATTAAACAAAACAGCTTCAAAAAACCAAAACATGAATCCACCCTAGCCCTTCTTGGTCAAATCACGTGGGCCTTCAGCTGTCTCATCTTTCTAGAATCTCATCTTATAATGAAAATTAAATAAATCCAGTTGTAAATGATGTGTTTTTAAAGTCTAAATTAGAGAAGCAATGGAGACCTTACTCCCCAATAATGGGATAATATACATAATTCTCAAAATTAATAAAGGCCATTTGTGCTGTAAGAATTTCTCCTTTTTTTTTTTTTTTTTTAACAATCCTTGGAAATGATCCCAGCTTAAAAAAGAAAGAAACTCCCAACAGTCAGCCAAATACAACTTTTGAATAATTTAAATGAGAGCTACTAAGTCTTTTGGAAATAACTCCAACCCTGTGTTCTCCGATGAACAGGAAAAAAAAAAAATGCACCAATGTGCAGAATTTGAGCCTATGCAGATGGCATGTTTTGCACCATAGACTGCTGTTACCGTTTTGGCCGACACATTCCTAGGGGCTGCTGAGTTTTGCTTGTGGATTGATCTCTAAGCTACTTTATAGTTGAATCTATCAACATATTTTCCTGGGATTTTATTTCTCTTCATTTTAAATAGATATATCAGAGATGGGGCAAGGAGGTTAGGCTAGCAAGCAGCCAGACTTCTCTGTTTGACCAAAATGTTCCCTCACTTTCAGAAGAATCCAAGAATGTAGTTTGACATGAAAAGAAAGAGTAACACATACAGATAATTCCTAAAGAAAAATAAAGCTTGATAAAGCCACTGCAGAGAAATCTCCTATCTCCTTTCTTGTAGGGCCATGAGCAACAGCACTGTATAGAGAATCGCATAAATAAAGGACCTGCTTTCCCATCCATTTGGGACAATTTAGACAGACAGAAGGAGAGTCCAGATATCTTTCCCAACCATCCATGATGTATGATGTGCTGTGCCTGGGATAAACTGTGTTTTCCAGGAGCTTCTAAGCTTCTATTCTTTTATTATTATTATTATTTTTTGAGACAGAGTCTCGATCTATCGCCCAGGCTGGAGTGTAGTGGTGCAATCTCAGCTCACTGCAACCTCCGCCTCCCATGTTCAAGCAATTGTCCTACCTCAGCCTCCCGAGTAGCTGGCACTACAGGTGCATGCCACCACACTCAGCTGATTTTTTGTAATTTTAGTAGAGAAGGGGTTTCACCATGTTAGCCAGGATAGTCTCAATCTCCTGACCTTGTGATCCTCCTGCCTCCCAAAGTGCTGGGATTACAGGTGGAAGCCACCACGCCCAGCCGCTCCTATTCTTTTAAGGAAGTTAAGGTACCTACACAAGAAGTTACAAAAGGATCATGTAAGAGAAGGGAAAGTAGGTATAGAAATAGAGCTAATTACTATTAAGGAGTTTGGCCGCAAGTACAATTTTTTCTGACACTGGGCACCGACGTGAGATTCTTGTAAGTGGTTCAGACTTGGATTCATTGCTGTTGTGTTCTCATCATTCTACTATAAGTGGATCAGGCACCACCGAGAGAAGCACACATTCACTTACGCATTCAGCGCACACGTGTGGTGCACACAGCATACACATCATGCCAGGAACTGAGGAGGAGAGGGTGGTGAGGATTTCTGCCCTCCAGAAACTCATGATCAGCTGGGGGAGACAGGTATGCAAACATATCCATTAAGAGCACTGTGGGAAGTGCAATGAGTGAGAAAAAGAAACTGTCCTTTCAGAAGACTCACTCCTTCATACCCGGATGCAATACAGATGAAGGTAAGATTCTGGACTTTCCACAGAGCCACTGAATTTTAAGTAGACTCAAACTGCATCTGTCTAGGAAGCTAAGCAGTATTTATCTGTCCAAGCAAAAACTGAATGAAGCAGATGACTCCCATGGAGGCAAACATTATAAACAAGGGCTCCGTGTGAATGTGCAGGATTCAATCTCCCAGATTAAAGTTGAACTCTATCATCTACAAATACTATGATTCTTATCAGACAAAATCAAAACATACAAATTTAAATTGGAACGAAAGAATAAAATGTATTTGACTCACTTTATTTAGCACAGAGTTGAAGTTTTGTTGTGAATATCAATTCAATAACTAAGAATTCAACCCAAGTTCTAGAGTCTAAAACTGACTTTGCATATCTTTAGTAAAAGGCCAGCAATACCTCCCAAAGATTTCATAATGTTTTTAGGAATGAAGTGCTGGGTTTGACTAACCCTATTAAGAAAATTGGGTATAAATTCAAAAGAAATTGTGTGTGGGTCCCGCCCAGACCACCTTTGCCAGTAGAAGTCTCTTATTTCCTTGAGATTATTTCAAGGCATCAGAAGTCTCCTTCTCATGTTACCCACCCTGCCCTGTAAGCCAACATTTCATTCTCTCTTTGCACAAATCATTTCTAGGCTGTAAAGAACCTCTTGTTTTTTTGTTTTGCTTTGTTTTTTTGTTTGAGACAGAGTCTTGCTCTGTCTCCCAGGCTGGAGTGCAGTGGCATGATCTCAGCTCACTGCAACCTCCACCTCCCAGGTTCCAGTGATTCTCCTGCCTCAGCCTCCCGAGTAGCTAGGACTACAGGCTCATGCCACCACACCCAGCTAATTTTTTGTGTTTTTAGTAGAGGTGGGGTTTCACCATGTTAGCCAGGATGGTCTCAATCTCCCAACCTCATGATCCTCTCACCTCGGCTTCCCAAAGTGCTGGGATTACAGGCGTGAGCCACTGCACCCAGCCTTGCTTTTTGCTTAGACTGAGGATTTTGCAAAATCATGAGTCAGTTCTCCCTCTTCTCTTTTTGTTCCTCAAATTCTCCAGAACTCTATTGAATATAGGAATTTTAAAATGGCCTTTGAATGGGCTTTTTTTTTTCCCTCCTCAAATGGAGTTGTTTAAGCTCCATTGTTGCCAAGCCACCTTTGAAATGATTAAGACACCATCAACACAGTTTATATAATACCAGTGTACAAAGTAGATACTCAGGAAACGGTGTGGGTGAATTAACTGATTCTGAAGAACTGAGAATTCTCCCTGAGTTATATAAGAATGATTTTGCATATTTTTGTAATAGCCCCTAAAGAACTTATAATGCAAATGACAACTAGGCTCTCAGGTTTTAAATCTCTGGTTAACAGGCCCATGGGTATTACTTTCTAAGAATATTTTAACATAGAATAGAGGGGGGCGGGGAATGTACAGAAGTATTATTTGAATTACATTATCATTTACTTCTTTAAAAGTTATTTTTGGGCCGGGCGCGGTGGCTCAAACCTGTAATCCCAGCACTTTGGGAGGCCGAGGCGGGTGGATCACGAGGTCAAGAGATCGAGACCATCCTGGTCAACATGGTGAAACCCCGTCTCTACTAAAAATACAAAACATTAGCTG
>NW_016107356.1:8602430-8606068 GCF_001604975.1 Cebus imitator
AAAAAAAAAAAAAGTTATTTTTGCACTTCATGTTTACTACTTTTGTTTTGATGGAAGCTAAAACCCATCTTCAACTTTCTGGCAAAATATTATTTTTGATATTCAATAAACAGAGCTTTCTTATTCATCTTTTTCTTTCAAAATTACTTTTCTATATTACAATTTGTATTTGTTAATCATGTATGGAATCAGCTTCTAAACAGAAGAAAACAAGCATCAGCTCTGTAGAAACTGCAGACGTTTTGGATGAGATTAAACAAAACAGCTTCAAAAAACCAAAACATGAATCCACCCTAGCCCTTCTTGGTCAAATCACGTGGGCCTTCAGCTGTCTCATCTTTCTAGAATCTCATCTTATAATGAAAATTAAATAAATCCAGTTGTAAATGATGTGTTTTTAAAGTCTAAATTAGAGAAGCAATGGAGACCTTACTCCCCAATAATGGGATAATATACATAATT
This sequence comes from Cebus imitator, assembly GCF_001604975.1. Taxonomy (NCBI): domain Eukaryota; kingdom Metazoa; phylum Chordata; class Mammalia; order Primates; family Cebidae; genus Cebus; species Cebus imitator. The sequence goes on from NW_016107356.1 coordinate 8,602,893, forward strand.
CTCAAAATTAATAAAGGCCATTTGTGCTGTAAGAATTTCTCCTTTTTTTTTTTTTTTTGTAAAGGTGACAATTTTAACTTGAATATTTTAACAGGTCAACAAGATATGCCCCTGGTAGTAGAGTGACATTTTTTTTTCACTCCTCAAAAGCCATTTTATAAGACAATGCACATTTCAACATGAGCGTAAATAACAGCCTTGTTTGAAAACTCAGGAGGCAGCTTTACTCTTTCTCCTCCTTCTTCCCTGCTCAGCCCTCCCCCTCCTCTGAACTGAACCACACCTCTCTAGAAATACTTGCTTTCTTAATGAAAACCATATTTAAAAAAAAAAAAAAAAAAAAAAAAGGCCTGCATGACCCGCAGAAACGCCTGGACAATCTTTAATGTCAGCTTCAGACGACACGTGTCTTATGAAAGTCTGGGGCCCTGCTCGTCTGGCAGAGCGAGCTCTGTCCCACATCTTTATGAGAAAGAGGGACAAAACTTCTGTTTTTGGCATTTTATGTTGGAGTCTGTTTTAAGGAAGGAGGAAAAAAATAGCAACGTAGAGTCTAGACAGAAGAGATGGGGGTGAAACCTGGAAACCATTCACCCCAGCAAGGGCAGCAGCAGCCCGTCGGCAGTGGGGATTGCCTTACGCTGCCTAATTACACATGAAAAATGTACACACCGTGTCTCTCAACTGCTTGGAAAAATAGATGCTAGGATGGCGCTTTTGGACGGGGGCTACTGAACCAGCTGTATGTTCTGGATGTGGGATCTCTTACTCCATGCATTTTGCGAAGTGATTTCTTTTCTCAGGGACATGGGTATTCCTTTCATCCTCCCCCTGGAGATGTTTTAAATGTATTCTATACAATTTGGCAAATGGTCACATTCTGTGAAGAATATTTAGATATTCAGGTAGGTTCTGTATGAGATCAAGTTAGACACATTTCTACGGTAAAGAGTTTGTCTAAGAACAAGATCAAGCCTATGAAGTCCACAAACCTACTTTGGGATCTCATCCATGGCTTGAGGTGATTTGCAGTTACAATGATAACTTCTAAATCATTAGCATGGCCTGCTTATGCAATCACAGACTTCATGCCAGGAATGGGTCTACATTTTATACAGGATAATGATTTTTTAAGAATCCTTTAATATAGTGTCTTTTTCCAGGACTTCAAAGCATTTTTCACAGATATTAGCATTGGGTCGCATAACATTCCTGGGATCTAAGGAGGGACGAGGCTGTAGCCAGGAGCTGACTGCAGAGGAGGTATGTGTGGAGGCTTTGATGCTGGAGAGATTCTTCTGAAGGAGAAATGGCAGGACAGAAATTTAGAATCTGTCCTTAACTAACATTAGAAAGCAGAGATGGCTGTGTGGGTGAAAGAGAGACTGACAGATAGACTTGGAGAGGTGGGTAGGGGTCAGGGAAAGCCTGGGATAGAGAAACTGTCCAACAGAAACTCGAAGCAAGTAAAAAAGGATGCCAGTGAGCTATCTGGGGCCTGAGAAGGGGTCACCTGTGGAAGGTTTGGGAACATCAGGGTACCAGGAAGGCTGGATGCCACAAGTGGTGAAGTCAATGGTACCAGCTCCTATGAGCTTTGGGTAAACACTGGAAGAGGAGCCAGGAGCTGTGGGTAGAGGGCGTGACATGGCCTGTCTCAACTTGTAGGAGGCTCGCTGGCCAGGAGAACAGACACTGTGGGGGTTCTAAGGGAAGACTCAGGGAGAGACTGTTGCATTTGTGATAGCAAGAGATGGTGATGGTTTGGAACAGAAAGAGGACGAATCTAGAGACATTCCCCAAGGCTGATTGAAGGCTGAGTCTATCATCCTGCCAGGATCCCAGGGGCAATTGCAGTGGGTACAGCAAAACAGCAAAGACATGTGTCCTCATGACAAGGGCACATGAACATCTATGTGCCCTTCAGTAAGGATTCTTAAGCACAGTGAGGCAATCCACACTAAAGACACCCAAAGAACCACACCAAAGACCACTAAGCAGCACTGAAAATCGTACCCTGGGGTGGTAACTGCAGCAGCTGTACACATACATCAGTCAAAATACATCAAATTGTGCATACACTTAATGGCTGGCCACTTTTTACAGAACATGCTTTAATAGTAAATAGTAAATTAATTATTTAACAAATGTAAGGCTAGGATAAGCCTTGTACATGTCTATGAATGTCCCTGTGACTTCTGCTTGAAATCACAATAGCAATAGCTAATATTTTCCTCAGGCTACCAGTGTGACCAGAATTCCTCTAAGCATTTTGCATACATTAATTCAGTTCACGGTTCCAGCAATGCTATCAGATAGATACTATTATTATCTCCATTTCACTGGGGAAGAAATGGAGTCACAGAAAGTTCACAAGCTTTGGGCAAAATGTCTCAACAGCGGGAGCCCGAGATTAGCTGCAGCCTCCCTCCCTCACGGGCAACTGTAAGAACCAAGGAGAGGCAGGCACCAAAGGGCTCTGAAGAGTGCAAGGATCCACATCTGACCAAAATGCTTCCAGTTTCTCCACAGAGATAAGGAACAGCTTGTCTGTGGTAGGAATCCGGGGAAGATTCTAGTGACCATACCACCCCCCAGTTTCCCTCCAGGAAGCAAATAATTACTTTAATTACGCTTTCCAGAGCCCTGTTTTCCATCTTCATAATCATTACTTTTGCTCTTTTCTGAATTCTATCCAATTTTCTTATACCTCTCTAAAAATTTGTGAACACTATTGACCTTCTGTAGAAAAAAAGAATAAATAAAGGTTCCTCTTCAAAGCTTTCCTCCCAGTTCATTATGAATGCATAATAGTTTCTTCAAAGGTTAATTCACTTTAAAGCTTTTGCTAATAATCTTAAAGTTGCTGTTAGTCATAATAAAGAAATAAGTGCAGGCTGGGTGTGGAGGCTCACACCTGTAATCCCAGCACTTTGGGAGGCTGAGGCAGGCGGATCATGAGGTCAGAAGTTTGAAACCAGCCTGGCTGACATGGTGAAACTCCATCTCTACTAAAAACACAAAATTAGCCAGGTATGGTGGCCCATGCCTGTAATCCCAGCTACTTGGGAGGCTGAGGCAAGAGAATTGCCTGAACCCAGGAGGTGGAGGTTGCAGTGAGCTTGTACCATTGCACTCTCCAGCCTGGGCAGCAAGAGTGAAACTCTGTCAAAAAA